>NW_024497629.1:12283539-12581039 GCF_017590055.1 Onychostruthus taczanowskii | reverse complement strand
ATTGCAATGTATGTACAAAGTCAGAAAGTTTTTCCAATACATACAGTGAATTGTAAAACTGAAGAAACTGAAGAATATTTGCACATAAGCCTGTGGCATTGCTTCATGTACAAGTAAAAACAACTGAGACTGTGCTCTGCCTGTGTTTCCAGGTGACCAGACACATTAGCTCTGACCTTGCATGGTGCCCTGCTTGAGCTAAAAGCATTGCTGAGAGAAAGAACTTTTGGAGAGCATTGTGCTAATGGAGTCATAAGGATTTCAGATGAGCACTGGCTTATGTCCAGCTCATCAAGAGCACATGCAGAGCCCACTCACAGCTGTCTGTACTTTCCTCTGTAGCCCTGTCCTTACTTTCCACATGGGGTGATAACTGTTAACATCTATTACAGAGTGTACAGTGTGCTCTGTGTGTGTGTAGGTTAAAATATGCATTGACAAGAAAAAAGAAGCCAGTGAAGTGGAAAAAATGCCAAAGAACACAAGGTTTTGAATTCTCAAAATGAGGTTTATCCATTTCTATACTGGCCTAGAGAGTGAGCTATGGAAAGAATTGATACAATTAAAATGCTGATGGGAAGGTCAGAGGTTTGTGCAGTAGTAACAGGCAGAAGGGTAAAGGTTCTTAAGTGCACATCAACTTGACCTTGGGTGAGTAAATGTTTGGAAACTGGTGGCACAGTCAGGTAGTTAAAGCTATCACATTTTATTTTTGACCTAAACTTTTAGTCTGCTTACAATACAGCCCTTTAGTTGGTAGAAGTAATTTAGAAAAGTGATGTGTCTACATCATAACAGTCTCTAAGTATCTCTTGCTTTGACTACGTGCACATTGCAGTAAATCCAAGTTGCCAGTATTGTAGGGTTTTGTCAAAATTAATTGATTCTGAGCTAATTTCCACAAAATATATTAGTAAGGAAAAATACTTTCTTCATCTTTGAACCTGGACACCTGATCTCGCCTCTCTTATTTTGCTTTCAGCTTGTTTATATTGGAGGGAAATGCTGTATCCAAATGCAAAACATCTTTCATAGGTCCTTCTTAGTCAAGTCATATTCCAATATCTATCCTATTTTTTTTTATGTATTACAGACCAGAATGAAGAGTCTGATGCTAATGAAGGCTCAGTTCAGTATGGCATACTGCAGCCACCTCACACTATCTTCAGCAGGACCTGACATTCTACAGATTTTCTATCTAGCTGAGCATTGCAACTTGAAAAATCTTTTTTGCTTTTCTTCAAGAGATGCTGAGTATTTGCAAATACAGTGGCAGATGATCAGCATATCTCACCACTTCACTTAGTATTCATCAGTAAGTTCATCTGTTTTAAATTTAATTATTGTATTTGTTCACTTGCAGGCTGAAATTTTCCTCCCCACATTTTACCCTAAAACTAAGAAATGTTTACTTGTATGTATTCTGAAAATAGAATAATCTGTTTCTTGTATGAAACACGCAATTATTTGCAGATTTGTTCTTCCCCTCTCCCCTTTATGTGTTTCTGCTCCTCTCATGTTTGCATGTTAAATCTGAACAAATTTACTAGAAGATCTTAGGAAAAAAATACTTTCTTTAAAGTCTTAAGTAAAAAGGCTGAGTAAAGGAGAATCTTATAACTGCTCCAACTAAGAAAAACGACTGAATTTTCACTTTATTAAATAGAAAAATTCTACATGGAATCATTTCCTGTTCCTGTCATATGAAAAACTTTCACAGGCACTTACAATCATATGGGCTGCAAATCTGTATCAAACAATACTGTTTCTACTTCTGGTGTTCACATAACTTCCACTATTCTCCCATTGCATAGTCCCCACCTGTCAAGTTTCACTGAAATCTGAGTTGCACAATGATTTTCTAAAGGTTTATCAGCAAACATTTTGTTATGCCCAATATAATTTACTTTTCCAAATAAAGGGGAACTGTTGACTTTGATCCTCTTAATAGTTTGGTAATGATTATGATGTAACTCTCTATGTGTTGTAAATGTAAATTGCTTATTTTCAGGAAAGTGCATGAATTCAAAACTAAGGCCTCTAAATTTTTTGTGACGTTTTCGTCAGATGGGATTCTCTGCAGGGCCTTAGTAGCTAGCTGGGTAAGAACAGATAAGTATTAGACCAAATTATTGTGGAATTTCTAGTATGGGAAGTTAGGAATAGGTTAGACAAGCACCTGTCAGGTTTAGTTTAGGAAGATCTTAGGAAGCAAAGATGACTGGTAGACAAAATAATGTTTTAATGGTCTCTTGTAGCTCTACTTTTTAAAATCCCATTAATAATTTTAATCTAGCCTTTTCTAAATCTGCTGCACTGAAGTGTGAAAAATATCCTTTTAATTTACTGGTAAAATCACCAGCTGAGCTTTCTCTTACCAAGAACACTCAGTGGTCCCACAAGTGCCTAATCTGACTTCTAAGAATATGCAATGGCACTAGTCTGAAGTATGAAAGCTGGAACTGAGACCACTAAAGTATGGCTTTTGTACTCATTTTAGATCAAAGCTTGATATGAAATTCCTACATAAATCTCTGAAACTCAATACATGTTTAGACCTGTGATAGTGTTATGGCTTTATTTTTCAATCCATCTGGCCAAATATAAAATTAAAAGTGCAGTAAATTACTGACAACTGGAGCATTTACCTAATGTATATGTAACAGCCAAACTGCTTCACATTTTTTAAAAACTCAGACATATCAGTCTGTATGTGAATAGCATCTACAGTGTATTAAGCAGAAGAAAACATAAGGCAAATGGAAGCTGCCAGATTCAAAAGTTATGACCAAATTTCTCAAGAGTAAATATATGTAATTTTCCTGCCATTGATTATCCTTCTTGATTTATGTTCTTGCAGATTTTGTCCTCATTACCCAACAGTTATATTTGATCACATCAGGAAACTGTGTAAACCTTAAATCAAATCCTATGAAAGCTGAATACTGACAGTGGAACTCTGAATGCAGGCATAAAGTAGAAGTGAGATTTCAGTATCAATCTGGTTAAGGTTTAGAAATCAAATAAAATCCAAGTTGAAGAAGCACATCCTCCTCTTTATTTATGACTATACAAGAGGAGAAGTAGAACGGACATGGCACCCATCTCCACAAGCTGCAGACAAAGAAATAACAAGGAATGGTTTACTCTGTTTCCATTGAGATAAACTGAGTGACTATGATCATGGGACTAAAGACTTGACAAATGGTGACTGTGGTGAATTTCACTCTTGGTGTCTGTGCTCAAATCATGTGAATAGACAAGCACCAGAATCTATGCTGGACACTGAAAAATTCTAGGGGAATTCAATTGATTTTCTTCTTTTGCTTTTTCCATCCAGTTTTAGGACTAATGAGTAATGGGATTTTAATAGTGAAATGTTAGGTTTTCTGCTTCTTTTTCCCCCAACAAATTTATATGGAATGAAAAAAGAATTGAGCTGGATTTCTGGAACCGCTACTGCTGCCAAGGGCTGCATTTAGTGTATCACATGATGAAGTATAACAGGTACTCACTTCTCTGTCTAAATTTCCTCTGTAAGGCATGGCAAAAGCCATGTTGTTCATCTGGGCTCCTTCACCTTGTAACTTATGTTAATGACCATGTTGTCACACAATATTTTAACTACTATTAGAAAGGCATAGCCTTATCAAGGGGAAATACCAAGCTGACCATGACAGGTCATGTTTTGCCATTATTTTAAAGAATGTATTTTTGCTGAGTTCTTTTTGGTTTTTTTTACTGTTCGTAACTGATGTGAAAATTGCATAATGAACGTCTTCAGATTTTATAAATAGCAAATCATGCATAGATATCTTAATATATGAAGAAACAATAAATGTCCTATATTTTTTTAATCAGTCATATAGAAAAAGTAGCTTGAATTTAGGGCTTCATAAAACTGTTACCTGAGTTCTGAGTTTAATCATATCAGCTTCCATCTGGGAGTTGGATTCATTTAGTTCTTTGATTTCTTCATCTAACTGTTTAATTTCTTCATCATTTTCTATACCTGTGTGACATAAAAATAAAAAGGTTGTTAAAATAATTAACATTTAAATCAGACTTCAGTGAATTAATTATTTCCATATTTGAAAATCAATTTATTTCAAGCAAAAAAAAAAGAAGCATTCTTCAAACTTTTATTCTGCAGTTAAAAAGAAGTATTTTCAACTACTTTTCCTTTTAAAACTGCAGTAATACTCCAGTGAAAATGCTGAAAATACCTGGAGGATCAAAAGGACCTTTAACTTTACATACACTCCTTTAAATTTATATTATAAAAAATGTACCTGCAGAAACAAATTTCACTCCACTATCATATGTAATTTATTTAAAGAGTGCGTCCACTTACAGATCTTCTGAAGGAAAGTAAAATATCTTAACATGGTAAACTCTTCATATTACAGCATTATCAAGAGAACCTGTAACTAATTCAGAATTTTTTTTCTCAACAAAGAGAAATTTTGTTGATGTACTGGGATATAATGTGATTCTGCAGTTGTTTTTAATGTTTGATGATGGCTCAGAATGGTTCACAAAGGGTTCAGAAGGGTGTTATTAAATAACGATATATATACAGCAATTATCTCACATTTTTTGAAATAAATATTAAAAACAACAGAACTTTAAAGGTAACTGCGTTTTTAAGAATTCAGACAGGAATAAACTGTAACAGTTTATTTATCTTTATAATTAATATAACAAAGCATAAAATAATCCTGGGATGAGATAGATAGATCTGTCTTTTTTCAAGTCAAAGTGTGAACACCTAAAGCAGAGAAACTGATGTTCCTACTCTCCTTCTGCTGGTGTGAATCTTTCATACCTTTCCCCACAGTGCCTGACTCTGCAATAGAATTATAGAATGGCTTGGGTTGGAAGGGACCTTGAAGATTATCCATTTTCGACCCATCATGGGCTGGGACATCTTCCCAGACCAGCAAAGACTAGACCAGGTTTTTCAGGGTCCCATCCAGCCTGGCCTGAAACACTTCCAGGGATGAGGCATCCACAGCTCCTCTAAACAACCTGTTCCAGTATCTCACCTCTCTCACAGTAAGGAGCATTTTCCTAATGTCCAGTCTAAACCTACTCTCTTGCAGTTTGAAGCCCGTTCCCCTTTGTCCTGTCACTACGTGCTCTTGTAAAAAGTCCCTCTCCATCTCTGCTGAAGGATCCCTTCATGTACTGGAAGGCTGCAATTGGGTCACCTCAAGGTCTTCTCTTTTCCAGGCTGAACAATCCCAATTCTCTCGGCCTTTCCTCACAGCAGAGCTGCTCCATCCTCTGATCACCTTGGTGGCCTCCTCTGGACTCACTCCAACAGCTCCATGTCCTTCCTGAGCTGGGGACCCCAGGGCTGGATGCAGCCCTGCAGGTGGGGTCTCAGCAGAGCAGAGGGGCAGAATCCCCTCCCCACGCTGCCTCTGATGCAGCCCAGGGCACGTTTGGCTCTCCAGGCTGCGAGGGCACATGGCTGGGCCATGTCCAGCTTCTCAGCCCCCTCACACTCCCAAATCCTTCTCAGCAGGGCTGCTCTGGATCTGCTCACCTCAGCCTGTGTTGATACCAGGGATTGCCCTGGTGCAGCACCTTGCACTTGGTCTCGTTAAAGCTCAAGAGATTCCCATGAGCCACTACTCCAGCTTGTCCAGGTCCCTCTGGATGGCATCCTGTCCTTCAGGAGTGTCACTGCACCACAGCTTGGTGTCATCTGCAAGTTTGCTGAGGGTGCACCTGATCCCTTTGTCTATATCATTAATGCAGATATTAAATAACACGGGTCCCAGTACAGGCCCCTAAGGGACAACACTTGTCACTGACGTCCATTGGGACTCTGGGCCATTGACCACTACCCTCTGGATGTGACAATCCAACCAATTCCTTATCCACCTAACACTGCACCCATCAAATCCATCTGTATCCAATTCAGAAAGATGTCATAGGAGACCATGGCTGTGGCTTTATAGAAGTCCAGGTAAGTGACATCTGTAGCTCTTCCCATGTTCATTGATGTATTCACCCCATCATAGAAGTCCACTGGGTTGCCCAGGCAGGCCATGTGTCCAAGTAGCCAAAATATCCACCTATTACTCCTCAAAACATTCTTCCTGGGCATGGCAGATACTTATAGTTTTCAATACTATCCAGGTTGTAGAGACAATAACATCCAGATCTTTCACTGCCTGGTTACAAACTCTTGAACAGCCACTGCTTTCTCCAGCTCTGCTGGCCGTGTGGGCTGAGGTGCCTCCTGCACTGCGTTCGAATGCTCTGTGGCTCTAAACGCAGTTAACACCAACAGTTAAGAAGGCATGCACTGTCACAGACTCAGTGACTACATAGTTTTCCAAGAAAATTCAGGACTTGGGCACCTCCCAGATAAGTTTTTATCATATTACTTACTTGAACTGAAGTACCTACATTTTGCTTTTACTGCACTTCAGCTACCAGGGTACTATCCTGACTTGGTACCTTCATCATCTTCCCCGCAACTCAAGATTCAGGAAGAATTGCAGTTTACTGGAGCTGAAATGGCAAAAAGCCGTCTCCATCTGCCAGAGGTTATAGAGCCATAGGTCCAAATGAACTCAAGGAAACTCAGGAGGAATTGACATTCTGGAAATAAACCCTTTTTCTCTTCTGAATCCTGCAACAGTATAAGACTAACTAGCACCCTTTGATGAATTAAATGTGAACCAGCAAATTATAATGGTATCCTCTACTTTGAAATATTTTAGAGTTTTAGATTTATATAGACATAACTCAATCTGACTGCTCTACTCCTGGCTCAGGTTTCCAGAGCATAAGACCTGGTTTCACTTCTACTGACAATGAATTCACAATTTATATAGAGTGGATTTATACATGTAGGAAAAAAAGGCAATAGAGTAACAGTAATTTTAGTTTACAGAGAACTAGTATTTAAGAACTTAATGATTAAAAATTTACCATTACTAGCCCGCTGCTTTATTGTTAGCATTTGTTCTCCAGACAGCTTTGCTTTCTTCATTGCTGAAGTAGCTCTGGGGCATCCTGATAAACTGTGAACAGTAAGGAGCCTGTTAATTTTGACAGGTCATTGAAAAGAAATCTGCAATCCAAACCTGTAATAAAAACAGTATCAGAGACATAGTTTATCTTCACTGCCTAGCATTGAAAGAGTGCACTAGTCTGAAAAAATAAAGGACTTACCAGTAGTGATTTCACTGTTTTGTTTTTCTTCCAAAATCTTTTTGCATAGACAGCTAATACAGAAGTCAGATACACAGTTCAATTTTCTTAAGACAAAATACTTTTAACAAAACGTTTTATTTTAAAAGCAGTTATTGTCTAAATACTCCCACTAGAATTTACATGTCCCTGCTCTGAACTTCCACCCTTTTTAAATTCAAATGTTCAAACATGGAACTGAATGCTAAGAGGACATGAGTTACCTCTTACATCCACATGACCAGCTCTTACAAATGGCTTTTCTTTGTGAATATCATCTAGTGAGCCAGCTAAGTTTCCCTTTTTTAAATTTTTTCTTAAAATGGCAGTAACCTATGTGTTGGCTTTTTGTTGGAGCCCAAGGAAGGTAATTCCAATAGAAATGACCTTGTTTTAATGGGGGATATATGCGTCTTATAATGTATATTTGTTACATTTATGGATGTACATTGTTATCTCCTCTCTCTCACATTGCCAAAATATTAAGCTTTTTAATTACATTGTACAATACAGTTTGATAGCCAACACAGTCTTAGCAATCTTTTTTGTAAAAATTAAAATACAGATCACACAGTGCTCAGTATTTAACAACTCATTTTACACCGAACTACCCCCTTTTTCCAAAATCACATATTTTATGTAGTTGTATTATCGCAGATAAGAGAAAATACATATTCAATCTAATTTAATGATGAAAAACCAAAATCTTATTCTGAGGAAGCTTTAGCTTTAGTGAGGGCAATTTGGAAGCTTGCTAAACAATTTCCTCTTGCCTCAACATTTCAGTTTTCATAGCCATGCAAGCTGAGTAACATTATGTACTTTTCCTTGCATTAGAGGCACATTTATATTTCCTTTCCAGATCCAAAGGAAGAATTTTTTACAATTTTTAATTGTGCAAATCAGATTCAAGTCTAATACACAAATAATCTCTCTGTAATATGGAGGAAAGTGGTGTCTTTGATTAAAAGCATTTCTTTAAGTAAAGATGCAACTTCCTTCTAAATAAAGTCCTCAAATTTAGGTATAGTGTTTGGTTATTGAAAACATTTATTTGAAAAGCCTGGATGACTATTATCAAGTGCAGTCATACAGAAAAGGATTGCTCTTAGGAAAAGATATTAAAAAATTATTTTCTCAGCAAAAGAATCCATGTTCAACATTTTATACAGCTTTGTGACTAAGAAGATATATAATAAAACAATACTAGTAGTATCAAGAAATGACATGACTTAGGTAGCTTTTGGCTGTAGCCCAGTTGTTAGGATGCCAAATTACTACTCCTGCTAAGGCCTGCTAAGGACTCAGTGTGTGACTGTAAACAACTGTCTTCTTGAAGTGTCAAGGGGAGCCTTGAAGACAATTAAGGAGGAGAGGATTTGGTGTTTTGGGAAAAAAATGTTGGCACAGAGAAAGAAATGGGATAACAGTATATACAAAGTTTCTGCATCATTTAACTGACTTCATTTTTGTAACCTTTCAGTTGATTTAATGAATTTTCTCATATTTTGTCCTTGCTCTTTTTCAGAAGAAGTTAGCATCACTGGGCATAAAAACAACTGCATTAGACTACTCTCATCTTGTTCTGTAGCCTTTTCCTCTCTGAAAGTCCTGACTGATTACAACCCCTCGAAATCAGCCCTCAAACAGCTTATAGGCACAACATTCAAACAGACCAACAAGAAACCTGGATTCTAGAGGAGCAAATCTGAGAGGAGAGTAAAATAGTGAAACAAATCAAATTTGTTCCGAAGTGTTAGAAATCTACGGTTTGATTCAGTGTGCCTAAATCCAAATTTTTGTGCCAAGGACCAATCTTATTCCCAGGCCATGATTTTACACACCAAATTTTCAGTACTGCCTAAACCTATAGATATCTTCTCAGCTAGTCTGGAAGGTTATCTCTCCACTGGAGTGCTCAGGATGCTCCAAGGTGCACTCTCACCCTGAGGCCCCAGGTACAAGGTTCCATATGTGCAACACTAAGTTTTCCTATTTCACAAAACAGAGTGGTCACATTCCAGCTGCCAAACAGCAACTGTCTGTGCCCATCACCACTGGAGAGAGATGTATTGCCGGGGTAGGAATGTATGGAGCATCTATAGCTTGGCTGCAGTTCAGGGACCCTTCTGCCTGAACTGCAGCCTTCTGCCTAAACTGAACCACAAAGATCTGGGTGCTGTGCTACATCCTTGCTGCTGGAACTGTTGGAGAGTCCTTCTGCATCTCCCTTCTTCCGGAGGCACCCAGATGAATCACGAGTTAGTGAAGGGAAAGGCAAAGGGCTGCCTATTTTTTGGGCACACTAGTGAAGATGCAGAAGGCTTCCACATTCTGTAGCCAGATTAATTTTGTTCTAACCCACAGGTGATCTAATAAAATATGTAGAGACAAAGGAGGAGTGTGACCAAAATGGGTTTTTTGCAATATATCTGCATGCCTAATCCACAAGCTTCCTCTTTTTGCTTCCCCAATCCTTACATGCACAGCTTTAACTTGTGCATCACACATCTGTATGACTACCTTTAACTTGTTACACGTCTGTCCTTAGAAGAGGCCATGAATGAACAGATGGTCCTAAATTTTCCAGTGGCTTTATGCAATTTAAGAAAGCATTCAAAATTCCCAAAGGTATCCTGCTCACCACAGAGAAAGATGCCAAAGCCAGACCATGCCATAGCCTTTCCTCTGCAGATCTTTTCTGGCAAATATGTCTCTTCATTAATTAGATATTGTATTGTTAGCAGATGAGCTCACTTTCCTGAGCCAAGCACTTTCAGTTTCAGTGAAGCAGATACCAAGTTAGTAACCTAAATTAAGAGTATTGACTTCTACTGCAGTTTGTTTAACTTGTCTAAATTCTTCAGAAATAAGATAGTCAAAGATAGCAATGTGCACCCATTTTGCTTTGCTCTCTTCTTAATTAAGTTACCTAAAACTGTTTTAAGTAATTAAAAAGTAAATTAGGACTTTTAGAATAAGCTTCTACTCTGCAAGGACATTCTACCCCTTATCTCATTGACTATGTTTACGTCTACTGAAGGCAGCTCCTCTTTGAATTGAGAACAGACAAAAGAACTCAGGATATATGGGAAGACAAGATGAAAAATAAGGTGAAGGCAGTGTTGCACCAGAAGTGGGCTGTTGTACAAAGGCTGAACCCTACAGAGGTGTAAAGTTAACCAAAAAGCTTGAATTGATATCCCAGTGAGACTGAGAGTTGCTTGAGATTTCTAGAAGACTGAAGGGTAGAAGGAGACAGAAGGACAGAAGGAGACAGGAGTAGATATGATTTTATTTTTTCTTGTGACTGGCAAACAAACAATACAAGTGAAAGCTATTTCAGTGCTTTAGGGGTTATGCTTTAATATGCTTCACATGCTTTAAATATCTCAAAAAATGAAAAAAGACTATGAGAAATATTTGGGTAGTAGTTTTGTTAAGGATAATACTTCTCCTTGCATTAAGTATGCTATGAAGCTGTATCAAGGGAGATTGAGGTTGGATATTAGGAAAAGGTTCTTCACCCAGAGGGTGGCTGGGCAATGGAACAGGCTCCCCAGAGAAGTGGTCACAGCCTGATGGAGTTCATGGAGTTCAAGAAGTGTTTGCACAATACTCTCAGGCACCTGGTGTGATTCTTGGGTCTGGACTTTGATAACCCTTGTGGGTCCCTTCCAACTCAGGATATTCTATTATTAAGTTTGAAGCCTTTACCGTTGATGTTTGTCATAGGTTTTCAAACTTTACACTGAATTTTACACAACTCTGCAGCTTATTCTTTCCACCAAAGAATTAGTAAAATTAATCACAGTTATCTCACTTGCTCCTGCCATTATTCTCATACACACAAGAAATTATAAGAACATATAAACACAGTTGAGTATTCTTTCCATAATAAAAATGAGTTAGGCTTTCTAAGAACATTGCTGGGGTACTGCTGTAATAAATTTAGTATAAATGTACCAAACCATGAATTATCTCTGTCAGACTCTGGATGCCACATGGCTTGAAGCCACAGCATTTGGTGGGGCTGTGAGAAGCACCAGCAACGAACTCTGGACTCCCTCTGAGTTTCTGATTCACCAAGGGCTGTGAGTCTCTGCTGTATCAACAACCAGATGACCATCAACACCTTATTTTGTTGGGATGCAATGTGTCTTAGCGCTTGATAAATTTCTACTGTTGGGCTGAACCAATAATTTGTGAAAGAAAAGTATTGTCTGTCTGGCACATCATCCTAGAAAGACACCCTCTGCCATAACTTGCAAAATACTATAAAGGTTGTATGGTGATTGTGTCTATTAGAGTTGAACATAAGGTGAAGAATGAATTTTCTTTCTGGTTTAGCACTGTGGTTATCTTACTGCAACCAGTGCCTTGCCATATATTCAGTGGATTTGGAAATAGGGTGAAATTTGTTCAAAAATAAAATGAAAATTAGTGGACAAAAAAAGTTTTAAAGGAGTTTTTAGGCAGTGTACAGTGCGCATTTATCAAGAAATTTAGATTAAATAAATGTGGGCTAAAATCCTGAACTGTTTCAAGAATGCAATTGCACTGTCTTCAGGGATGCAAACAAGAGAGGCCACCAGAGTGAAGGATCATTGATCAAGTGGAGCAATTGTCTGGGTGACTGACTTTAGTTATCTGGGTTCCAGCTGGGTGTTAAATACATTTTTTTCCTCAGTAGACAGATGCAGTTTAGTCCCTCTTGCAGCTGGAGCATTTGCACTTGTCTTTTCAACTGAAGAAAACAATTTCCAAACAGAGAAGTAGGTATATGGGAAAGGAGGAGATAATGGTCAAATAAACCACAACTTTTATATTTGGCATGTCAAGTGCTGAAGTTTACAAAGAAAGAAATAACAGAGTGTAAAGAAACCTGAGCTTCAACCTGTAGGACTCAAAAAGCATCCTGAGGACAAATTTCATGAACCCTGCAAGATGTTTACAGATTCACTACCACAATGATTTTTCAAAAAGAAAATGAAACACTTCTCTTGTTTATTAAAAATAGCATTGTCTACAGACTAGAGGAAGGAACAAGTCACTTTCAAGTGACGTCTTTTAACTAGAGATATATTCAAAACAAGCCCTAGATGTAAATCCTTTTGAAATTCAGGGAAATACAGATCACAGTGAAAATGACTGTTTTATTTAGTTAATGGCTGAAACCTTACTTTTACCACTAAGCTCCTCAACTATTTGCTAATGTTTGAAGTTCAAGTTAAGAGATCAAACTCAGTGATCAAAGTAGCTCATTCCTTAGTTTAATATTAAATCCATGAACCACTCTTTTTTTTCTATGTTGAAGGGTATCAGCTTTAGTGACTTCCTTATTCCCATGAGTAAATTCTACTACACACCTTAAAGGATGAAGTAGTCTATGCACAACTCCAGCAGAGATAAAAGAAACCCTCTCTAAACCAGCACTCATTTTTATTTACATTCAAGGATGATTGGCTTTTCCCCAGGTTCTTACTGAGATGTGAAGCAAAGGGAATCCAGGAGAGAGGTTCTGCAGACAAGGTAGTTTTGTTTTCATGGAGATTGCTGCGACTCACAGAGGAATCTCTTCACCCCACACAACCCCAGCTGCTTTTGTGTGGTGTTGGGTGTTGGAAAAAAAATCATGTCTTCAGATCAGTTTCAGAATTCTTCATTGGAAAAGAATTATTTTTATTTATGTGGCCCTTCATGGGCCTTGTTTCCTAGCTAAAGCTTTTTGTTTGGTTGGTCGGGATTTTTTGCAGGTTTTTTGTTTTGTTTGGGGATTTTGGGTGTGTTTACAACTAACACCTCAATGCTTGCTGTGAAAAACTCCAATTTTAAATCAGGAGGGAAATCTAAGTTAAAAATACTAAAAGCTTGATGTAATGTGAAAAGTGACAGTTCCTAATTCAAGTTGTTTTCCAAAGGTGCTGAGGAAAGTAGCTGAGATTTTATTATGTTTAAATAATCTTTGTTTCAGAAGTAAGAAAAATCAAACCACTATCCAAATGGCCCTAAAAAACTTATAGCCATGATGATTAAAACAAAATGCAAGCTTTTCAAAATTATTTTAATAATATCTGATCATTGTTTCAGAAATATGTTCTGGAAAGAACTTTATTCTTATTTTGGGGGGTGGGGGGTTGGGAAGGGTTGAATTAACATTAAAATCTGGTCAGTCAGAGGCACCAAATGGACATCAAGAGAGAGTGAATGGCCACCCAGAAGAAGAGAAGGTATTTGAGGTTTTTCACTGGAGATTTAAAAGGTAAGGTAGTGTTATAGTTTAATTATGCCTATCCCTCATAACAAAAGAACAAAGCGGGCATCAGGTAAGAAAAACAAAAATAGGTATTATGCAGAAATGTTAACATGGCAAAGCCGAGAGAAAAGGCCTTGAGAGCAGACTCAGTTTGAAAGAAATCCCCCTGGGGCATAAATATACACCAGAAAAGGGATTAATGAATCTTGAAATGCTGGAACTGTAAGAGCACTGCCAAAATTGCCCTTCAACTGGGTACAGTAGTCCCTTGGCAAATTTGCATCATATTTAGTTAACTGAGGCTGCTTAGTCAGCAAAGAGGCTTTGTGGGTGGGCTTCTCACATGTGTTAATGAGCTTCGACCTGTATCATCCCTGAAGAGGGAAAGAGGTTTGGCTCTTGCCCAATGGGTAACAACTGTTAAAAAATCTCCCATTTATTCTTTGGGGATGAGTACCCACTGCAGCACATTATATGACTTACAGGTGGCCCCAGCACTAAGCCATGCATGTAACAGGGCACAGCTGAATGCCCCAGGAGCTGGGGGCTGGCTGCTGCAAAGCTTGTCAGCCTCTCTCCTGTCAGGGGACTGCCCACAACAGGACAGATGACCTGAAGACCAGTGGATTTACTGGGCTGTTGAATAGGAAGAAAGGTTGAGACTTCCCTGTGTATAAATAGCTAAGGTGTATGTTTAGCTACACACGTCTGATTAGGTGGCTGAAAAATTCATGTGATCATTTAGTGACCAAGTGACTCACTTTGGCACTTAAAATGAAGCAAAACTTCTCTGAACACTTTGTATAGACAGCAAGGAGAAAAATGTATTTCAAGAGGAAAATTAATCCCTCCTGAAACCTAAAAAGTCATCCTGTATTCTCTGCTTTTTTATGAGCTATGTCTGGAATGAGGACAAGCAGACTTATAACCAGACAGCTTCAGCTAAGTGCCTGAAATCAAGGAGGTGTCACATTGCAAACACCTGTACAATTGCTGTCTGCTGTAATTTGTCAGGTCTGCTAAGCAAAATGTTTTTTCTAGTTTATATGGTGCAGTTTGCTTTTTCTAATATGGATTTCATATTATTTTCTCTGTGACTTTCCCAAGGTAAGTAAACCTCTTAAGTCTTTTTAGATTATCTTACTATCAAGAGCCTTCCAGCTTAAAAAATGGTACATCTGATTAAAATGCTATTCTATTCCTTCTTCCAGCTTGTAATGAAAAGAGCTGGCAGAACTACCTGCAAAGGGCCTAACTCTTTCAACAACCAGGTTCTGCATTTAGTCACTTGTAACTTTTGCCAGATTTTAACTGATCTGACTGAAATCTTCAGTGGTAACTGTCAGGCCAAGCTAGTTTGGTTTTTTTTTTTTCCCAAATGTCATAGGAAAAATATTTATATTTCTCAGAATATACTTCTATACCACTGTTTTGTCCATATACATTATTTTGTCCCTGCTGAGAAGAATAAAAAAGTACAAATAATTTTATTAATAACTCTAACTGTCCGTGAATTGGAGCAAGAAACAACGTTTCATGGGGTGTTGCTCTGAGTTTAGAGATGCATTCTGCTGTCTTCAGGAAAACAAAAGTAGATTGGGCAGAGCTATAAACCTCTGACAGACTGTCCAGTAGACATGCTAAGTGGATGTGAGTTTGTGTTTAGTGCCAGACCCTCCATGTACCTGTGTAAGTGGGAGCCTTCCCTTCCACCAGCCTTGTTCATGGCTGCAGGGCTTGGAGCAGAAGAATGCTTGCTGGAAGCAACACCTGAGACTGACTGTCCTGCTCTGCCAGGGCACCAACTACTGCAAATGCTGGGGACTGAGAAGCTCAGAAGTAAGAAGACTGAACAGGAGCCACAGGGACTGAGAAGAGGGCCAGAACACTACTGTAGGAGAGAATAAGGATGGGAAGAGGAAGGTGTCAAAAAGTGGTTTAGGAAGACCCTTCTCCTTTAAGGTCAACACAAAATTACTAAGTAAAAAATCTTTTGCACTGCAGGACCCACCATACAGATTTTAATTTTTTTTTCTTTATGTAGATTATTATTACATTTAATTGCCACATTTCTTTCCTTGGCTTCTTGGAAATGTCAATGCACTTCCATGCCTGTCATCTTTTAATGATACCATCATTGGTATGCTTATCATTGTCAGTTGTAGCTATTGTTAAATGCAGTGAATTTGGTTAGTTTTTCTATACTCTTAATGATGTATGATGTTCTCCTGCTCAATTGCAATGTACAGCTTGTAGGAAAACTAAGATATGGGAAACAGCAAAATAAATCAGTGGCAGGAAGGGGACAGGCAGATTAAGACCAAATGAACAAACACCCTAAACAACTTAAATAGCCTACCAAATAAAAAGTAAACCAGTGAGAACTAAGTGAATTTTGACACAAATGTGGCACTCTGTCAATTTACTGTAGCAACAAATAAAAGCATGGACAAGAGTTAACCTGACAAGATACCTGGCTAGAAATAGATGCAATCAAATTCTTCAATGAGTTGCATATTCAAAGCTTCTTACTTTCTAGAGTTTGACAGCATTTATGTTTCATAAATAGAAAAAAACCAAGATTTTTCTCTGCAAAGTTTTTACCACTTTCAGTGTACAGCATAGGAACACCTTTTAAAAGATATTGCTGGACACCAACTCCTGACGAATAGGGTATTTTGGAAGCTTAGGGCACCTTGAGAATTCAGCTGGCAGTTTGGATCCTTTGTGTTTTAAAGTGTGCTTGCAACTGGCTTAACTGTGAGCTTCTGGGTCTGCTCAAAACCAAAAGAGAAGTGGACCAGAGAGGAAAAGCAGGCAAATACCCACTGGGAATGACAAGGCTGTAGCTAGGGGATGCAGAGATGCCGCCTGGAATAGCAAAAGCTCAGCTCAAAATGAAACTGGCTATAGAAATGTAAAACACTCCAAGAAATGGAGTGTTTTACATTTCTCCAAGAAATGTAGTGTTTTTTTAGGTACATAGACAGCAAGTGGAAACAAAAGGAAAACATTGGCACACTATTATATGGGAGAGGTGAACTAGTCACCAGCAATGCAGAAGAGGCAGCAGTTCTTGACACTTCCTTCACATCTGTCTTTACCAACACTGTTGGGCCCCAGGCCTTGAGAGCAAAACTCCAGGCTGATGCAAACATAGACTGACCATCACTGATGGAAGAGTAGCAACTGAAGTGTTACAGGAGCTTGGCACTAGAAATCAAAGGGCCTGACACTGCCCACCCGAGGGTGTGAGGAGTACTGGCTGATGTGGTTGCACACCTCTTCATAATCTTTGAG
Source organism: Onychostruthus taczanowskii (assembly GCF_017590055.1). Classification (NCBI taxonomy): domain Eukaryota; kingdom Metazoa; phylum Chordata; class Aves; order Passeriformes; family Passeridae; genus Onychostruthus; species Onychostruthus taczanowskii. The sequence continues at coordinate 12,564,268 of NW_024497629.1, read as the reverse complement.
AAAGTGTGAAGATCAGGGGTTATCCCAGAAAACTGGAGGAGAGATAGTGGCAACCCCATCTACTAGAGGGGCTTAAAGGAAGATCTACAGGCTCTTTAGCCTTATTTCAGTCTCTGGGAAAGTCATGGAATGAATCCTCCTGGGGCCTATCACAAGTGAGATGAACCACATGATTGGGAAAAGCCAGCACAGATTGACCAAGGGCCAGCTGTGCTTGACAAACCTGCAAATGCAAATTTGATTTTTGTGACAAAGTAACCTGCTTGGTTGATTTGGGGAGGGGAGGTGACAAGTGGACATTCTCTAGCTGGATTTCTCCAAGCCTTTTGATATGGTTTCCCATGGCCTCCTCCTAGAGAAAAGTGTAATGGTCTGGACAAGTGGTCTGTGTAGTGGGTGGGAAACTGGCTGAGAGGCTGTACACAGGGTGGTGGTAAACAGCTCCTTTTCAAACTGGCAACCTGCCACAACCTTTCTCCCAGGGATCCATACTGGGCCCAACCCTGTTTACAATCTCCGTAAGCGAGCTGGACAACAGGATCAAGTGTATCCTGATCGAGTTTGACAATGATACCAAACTAAGCAGGGAAATTAACTCTTTGGAAAGTCATGCTGCAGGAAGACCTGGATAGGCTGAGAAGGTGGGCTGACAAGAACCTTATGAAGTTCAACTAAAACAAGTGTAAGTTCTTGCACCTGGGAAGATATTCAGGAGGGTACCACAGGCTGGAACCAGGTAGGTCTGTGGAAAGGGACCTGGGGATCCTGGGGATGACCAGCTCAGTGTGACTGGTGCTGCTGTGGCACAGAGAGCCAGCAGGGCACTGGGCTGCATCAACAAGGGCACCTCCACAGGGACACAGAAGTCATTGTCCCACTCAGTGCTTGTCAGGCCACACCTGGAACACGGTGCTCGGTTCAGGCTCACACTATGCAAAAAGATGTGGACAGGCTGGAGAGCCATTGCTCTTAATGATAAGTAATTTTTATAATTATAAATTTTTTAATAATAATACTTAATGGTAAGTATTTTTATGTTTTTAAATGCTGAAGCTGAGAAATGCTGCTGTTAAGCCTGGATGTGACTTCAGGCAAATACTGAAAGCTCTACAACAATTTATGAGAATATTTGCAGCTACTAGCCTGTGTTTTGTAAAGCATCTGTATTTCAGAGCTACTGCCTCTTTGGGGGCACCTTGGCACCCCAGATACACCCTGGGGTATGTTCTATGGTCCTGAGCACCAGGAGGTTTGACTGTAGGTGGTATCTGCAAATCTTCTCTTCAGAAGCTGAGGATGATCACGGAGGATTTTTATGCAGTATCTATTTCTAGTAAAGCATATTTAATGAGAAAAAGGATCTGCATATGAAAAATCTACATCTCCAACTTTCTTCCCTCACATTTGTCATCTCCTTTGAGTGTTTGAGAACTTAGAGGTCCTCTGAGGATCCATGTGCGTGTAGGTATCAGACGGCTTCCAGAAAGCAGCTGCAGAGGGCAGCTCCTGTCTTGATGTTCTTTTGGGTTTCTTTTTTTTTTGGTCTTTTTCCATAATCTGTCTGTTCCCATGCTTAGCAATGCAGTTGTGCAACTCAGAGCTATGACCAACATAGAATTTTTGGAGGAAACAACACTGGTAGTGCTCCTTCACCTCAGGACATGCATGTGTAATGGCTGAACTGAGTGAACTTCCTGTGGGCTTTCTGACAGCCTTACCATTAACTAAACCTTCCTATGCATAAAGTGGATAGCCTGTAACAAGTGTCACATGTAATAATCTGCCATAACCGCTTGATAATTTCTACATACATTCCTTCAGAAGGGAAAAGGCAGTGGATGATGTCCATTGCTTCCCCCCAGCACATCTAGACATTTTGCAAATACAGTGACATGCACTTGCTGCTCAAATGCAAATCCTGTTCTATAAACTTTTTTATTGATCTTGGAGTCCTACTGTCCTCAGCATGGATACAGCTTCACTACAGAAAAATCATCCTTCTCTATGCTTTCATTTCTATTTAGCATTAGCTTGTTAATGGGAAAAAAAAAAAAAACACTTATAATTTGATCATCTCTTGTATATTACAGCTCTACTAAAATCTTTTTGTACTCGCTTTGGCTGGAATAGAGTTCATTTTCTTCAGAGTAGTTGGTATGAGGCTGTGTTTTAGATTTGTGCTTGAAACAGCGTGGATAATTCAGGGAAGTTTTCCTTACTGCTGAGGAGTACTCACACAGAGTCAAGGCTTTTTCTGCTTCTCACCCCACCTCACCATTGATGGGGCTGGGGGTGCACAAGCTGGGAGCTGGATGGGAACACAGCTGGGACAGCTGATCCCAACTGACCCAAGGGATATCCCACAACATATGGTGTCATGCTCAATATACAGAGAGGGGGAAGAAAAAGAAGGAGGAAGCGGGGGAACATTTGGAGTGATGGTATTTGTTTTCCCAAGACACCATCACTTGAGCCCTACTCTCCTGGGGATGGCTGAACACCTGACTGCCCTTGGGAAGTACTGAATTAATTCCTTGTTTTGCTTTGCTTGTGAGTGTGGCTTTTTCTTTAACTATTAATCTCCATCCACAATTTTTCTCACTTTCACACTTCAGATTCCCTCCACAATGCTGCTGAAAGGGAGAAAGCAACTCTGTGGGACTGAGGTCCTGATTGGGCTTAAACCACCACACTTTTCCTCAGTAAAGGGAATTTAAAAGCTACATTAATGTGTTTGAAATGGGTGATCACTGATGTAAATAAAAGTGAGCTGAAGATGGGAGCAACAACACAGTTTTTGATCTGAAAAGGCATTTCTGCAGGTAATTTCCACTGAAGTCAGCACACACACATTCCTTCTCTGTGCTAAGGAGCAGGGTTGCTAAATCCAAGTATATTCAGAGAAAGTCCCCACTGATCACAATAGCAGAAATGATGCCATCCATAAAAACCTTCTTAAATCAAATATGGGGATGTAAGGGTCTGTTCAAGAACTAAATTGCAAAGCTACAATATAATAAGCAATTTACATTTCATTATAACCTATTTAATTTATCTATCTACTGATTCCATGCTTACATGCCTTCTAATTCATTTTCATATTGCTCATAGGTCACCGAATTTCACACTGGCCTCTTCCTAGCAGAGGCTCCTTTTTGAAGCATAGCACACTTAATCCTATGCTTCAAATCTCTCCTGATAATTCTCTGTTTCCGTTCTTTCCTAATGCAAACTCCTTGGCAAAATAAAACTATTCACAGACATTTCTGTGAACAGGCAATGAAATGTTAAAAAACAGAAACTTTTGTTGGAACCTTTGATCACAGGGTAGGATTCAAAATTCACTGAAATGTATGACTTTTCATTGGCTATCTAATTATGCTTTGTAAGTGTGAATGTAGGAATATGCATACATTTAAATTCCAGACTACATACCAGTTGGAGAAGGTCTTTATTGATTTACCAGCCCTTGTGGATCATCTCCAGTGTCCATTGATACCAGTGCAATGATATCATGTGTACAATGTCAACAGCAGCTCTAAGAAATCTTTACCTGAAAAATATCTTTCCTAATATATATTTGATAAACTCAACAGCTGGCATCATTTTCACAAACCAGTCTGCTGTTCATTTCCAGAGTATTACAGTTGTTTTAATAGCAGCATATTAACAGCTATCTAAAAATGGCAAGAGGTAAAATTCTTGGAGATGACATAAAGGACAACTACACATGCAATAAATGCATATATATATGCTTAGAGAAGTCTGCCAATAGAAAAATATTTCCACTGGGGAGGAAAATAAATCCTAATAGGACTACATCAAGGTGTACTGGCAAAAATAAAGACATTAACTCCTCCTTCATGAGGAGCTTTTACTGTCAGTTGAAGGCCACAGCCCTACTTTCTCCCCATGCATGCTGAAACCAGCTCTACCTGCAAAAGGATGCCCCAAAATCTGGTCTCACTGTGTAACTGGCGTAGAGCATTGCTTCTCTTCAGAAGGTGAGAATCTGAGATTTACAGCCATGGCTGTATAGCAAAATGCTATTAGCAGTAGAAGATGAGACCACAGTCTGTTAGAATGGATACACCTGAAGTGAGGGAAAAAATTCATCCTTACGCAAGAAAATGGAGAGTTTATTATTTAGGTGGGATTGAGCTCCAGATTCTGACACCTGGGTTTAAACACCTGCTTGTTTTGGCTATGTGTGAAAGCTGCCACTGAGCTCTGGGGCCATTTCTTTAACAAGACCAGCACCCCTGTAGATCTCCTGCCAGGCAGGGAATTGATTATTTCAGCTCTCAGCTGTCATAATCTAAGAATGCAGTGTACCACAAGTCTTCAGTCATTTTGGCCAACCCAGTACAGCTATACTGCAGGCCCTAAGAACACTTCAAACGGCATAAAGTACCTGTTTGTAGGCAGGGGAAAACACTCCCTTTTGACACACTCAGTGACACTTATGGTACAACTGATTAAAGGCTGGTGTCCACTGAAGTGGACAACCCTCCAGGATCCACTGATCCTGGAAGGGGCGCAAATGCATCCTACATCTTGTACAAGCAGATTCTTAAGGTGGGTGAACTGTTCTGATGTTCAATCCTACATTTGGAGTTTGATTCAGTTGTCCATATACAGACAAGAAACGCTATTAGAGAAGATTTATCTCTAAGGCTGATAAATATTACACTGGACCTACCTCTCTGAGCAGCAGCTGGAGGCCATAGGCATTTAAAATGGCTCCATGTGCTTTTCTTTGTGTGAGCAAATGAACCAACCACTTCTAACAGCCTTAAGAATTCTACAAGAACTAATAATATTTTAAAAATAATACGGCTTGTTATTAATAAGTAATTAATTATTAATTATTAACTACTGCATATGGAAGCTTCAAGAAGTTGTTCAATTTGCTTATAACTTAGAATACTGGCCCTTTGTTACACCAAGACAATCAAGTAAGATCAATCTACTTCATCAGTCTTTTTAAGCAGCCTTTCATCTTGTGGTACTCTTCTCTAATATTGGATCATTTTGCCCAAAAACTGATCTTCCAAGGTAAGCCACTTACAAGTCTCTGTTTCTACTTATGATAGTGGTACTAAAAAACACACATGGTTGCTTTGTAGCTAAATGTCATATTTAGGTTACTCTATTAGGTTTTTATTTTTTCATTAAAGCATTCCTTAAAAAAAATCTCTAATCTCTAGCCACAATTTGCCCTTTAATTGTTAAACTTAGTACGTTTCTTTTAGAACTTAGTTATTATTGTTGCAATAATTTTCTCCTTGAAACCATAACTACTATGTAAATACTCCTTGCAAGCAATCTCCTGTAATTAAATTGTACCTTTTAACTAAAGGTAAAATAATTTCAAAATTTTAATGACAGATCTCTCTTGAGTTAAATAAATGTTACACCATAATGAATAAAGTCAAACTGAAATATGAACACTAATACTGATATTTTACTAAAATTCAGAAACTTAAACCCACATGTGGTATCTGTTTAAATGTTCAGTTTTGTATCTCCTGCTTCCTAAAGCCTCTGGGAACTGCAGTCTGTGTAATACATTTGTCTACTCAGGGAACACCTCAGGTCAAGGACCAGAATCCCTTCATGGTAGATACCACAAAAGACTGAGTAGAAAAACAAGTCTGAGCTTAAACAATAAATAGAAACTATGTGCACAAAGTCTGGAGAGGTTGAAATAAGGATAAGGCTTCTAAGTGAAGCTGTAAAGGATTGTCAAAGAAAGAATCAAAGGAAATAGTTACAGGCGAGAGAAGGAAGAAGCACACTTTTCACCTCTGTATCTAGAACTGACTACAAAACAAGATCAAATTGGTTTAGCTAACTAAAAGGTACAGAAGTTCAGCTGAGGTCTGCCTGGAGAGGGTGACAAATTAGGGACATCAACTTGACATATATGAAGTAATAGAGTTCTATATTAGTGATTATATAATAAGAAATTTGCTCTGACATTATAGTAATTTTCAAGCCTAGATTCCCAACCAGAGCTCAAAAAAATCCTTGTTTCTTCATAATCTAATATCTAAAATAGCAGCAGGTTTTATCCCTAACAGACTGGCCACTTTCTCCTTCTTTTACAAGCTATGAAAAACGTTGTCATTGAAGCTCTCATATTTTTGCCAAGTTTGTGAAAAATCAAGTTTTGTATTTCTTTTGTCAAGTATTTACATTCCATTAGTTTTAAATAAAGTTCTGTATTCTACATATATTGTTTTCAACAAACATGTTCATTACCAAATGAATAAAAGTACTTTGATTTTATGGAGCTCTTTCCTAATATTCTTCAGTTCCATGCTCTCAAGAATATGTTTGACATCTCTGAAAATAAGGGACTCAGATATGTCTTACAATGTCTACCCCAAGGTAATTTTAATTAAATAAAATTACTCCAAGTCCACAAATATGCAATAATCAATAGGAACTTACAGTTATTCTCATGCATGATTTTTCCCCTAAAATTTTCTGTATGTTATGGATTTAAGTGCAGGTCTGTATCTGCATAAAAAAACTTGTGTGTCTGGACTTCCAGTTACCAACAAATACACATAAACAGATTATTTTTTGATGTGATAATGAAATTCAAAAGGAACAGAGAAATGCCATGACAAAAAGCTGTATTTTAAATCTGATTAAAATAATAAACATAAGTGAAAAACGTAAGTCATAGTTACTCACCTACGATGAGTAAGAAAACTACCACTGACATGTCCTGAGCCATCACATCCTGGTGTTGGACATGACATTCCTTCCGTCTTCACTGACTTCCACGAGAACTGTGAGCCATTTAGGTACCCATCCTTTTGCCTTTTGGCAGCAAGAGGACACCCTGATGCACTGCGATGGGATGCGTATTTTCCAGTTATATGACCCTGACCATCACAGCCAGGAACTGGACATCTGTATAGAAGATAGATGAAATAAACTTTATTGTCTTGCCATTATATAGCTGGTAGCCTCTACAACAAAGTCAAAATAAACCTGACACAAAAAGGAAAGAATAATCCTACACTGTGGTCGCAAAAGTAGTCAAGATACCCTGTAGTGGGTAAAATTAAAATCAGAACTTTACAATTTGAAGAAAAGAAAGTTCTCTGATAAATTCTAAGGAGGGTAGCCAGTAGATGCAGTCACAGCTGCTGACATTATGCAATTGTAACAAAAGGACTGAGATATGTATTTGAATTGCAGGTATTTATCACAGTAAATATCACAGTGGAATTGAAATATTTGCTACTGAGCTCTGACCAGCAATGAAATTGCCCATAGAAACCCTATAAGCATAAAATACTACTTAGTAAAATCCTTGGTACATTTTATTTATAGGTGTGGAACACAAAGAAGACTAGTCTGAAGTCATGAAAATGTTACGTACACACAGTTATGACATGATCAGAGCACCTCATTAGAAATGCTGAGCTCCTTTATCCACTTTTTGAATAGGGGTGATGATATGAAACTATGTGCTACAGCCCAGAGACCAATGAAGGCAGTTCTGTATTCTGATACAGAATGTATTCTCTATTCTGTATTCTCTATTCTGATACAGTCTGATGGTTTTCCTTACTTGGGAATCTCCCCATACATTTGCTCTATATACTGCTCTGTATACTCTGTATACTCAAAACCAAATAACCAAGGTTAGAAGGAAAAGGTTAGAATCTTCAAAGTTAAACGTTTAAAGAAAATTATGGTTTTGGGGTTTTTTAATGTGTTGCTACGTAACACACATCTAAATTAAAGGCCAATTACTTCCCTGTTTGTGAACTAAAATATTCCCGCAATTTTCTACTGAGAATCTGGTCCTGAATGTTCTAAGCAGTCGCTAAATCCATCAAGTTCAGTGGCCATTGATATCAGAGTGCCTTGCAAGAAGAAACCAAGAGCTACAGGTAGGCATTTATTTCTCTTGCGAACTGCATGAACAATCAGATTGGTTGCAGCAGTCTCATATAAACACTCAATCCTCTATTCCCATAACTACCTTTATTTAGCATGTATGGTTTGCCTGTAGTATATGCAAACAGATTATTAATTTTCAGATTATTCTTCTGAAAATTAAGGATTTAAAACTATTGCTAAATTACAGATGATTGTATCCTTGGCTAATGCTGTATCCTTTGCTGAAACAATCAGCACAGAAACTAGATTTGCTTATAAAAATCAATGTGGTCATCTGCCTTTGGATAAGTATCACACAATAACACTTATGCCTTAAAAAACCCTGAAGACATATAAGACCTATAAAACATACAAAGGCCCTTTGACAATATTTGTTCTCACCTAATTGGCTCTTGGTCTTCTTTGTCTTCCTTACTTTGTGCTATCCTGATTCCACTTTTCTTTGCTCGTGGACAGCCTGAAAGACTGTGTAGAAGAAAACATTTTAGAATGCAATTTCTCTTTCTTGGGTACACTTTACAGGAATATGTTTTCTATCCAAGAAACTGGCAAAATAGGCAATCCTGTCCAGCTTGCACAGCCAAAGCTCAGGTGGTTAAATATGGAGAGTTGCAGCAGCCACACGAGGGGAGATGTGTGGGTCTGTGATGCAGGACAGGACTGTCGGTGCTGTGCACACCACACACACAGCAACTCCCCCAGGAGTCAGGGAAGGCAGCTCTTAAACCCTCTGCCTAACAATTCCTTCAGCTGACTCAGCAGCAGCAGTGGCATCTTTAATAGGAATAGAAGCCAGTGTTTCAGGGATGAGAGACATTATGTTCCCTATGTCTGAGAGAGATGGAAGAATAGAAAAAACAGGAGTATCTCTTCGTTGGACTAAAGATTTCTCTCAGGAGCACATTAATAACATTATCAAATCTTCCCAAACATCACATAACAATTCTATAGAATCATTGCATAAAAACATGACAGAGCTCAGAGCTTTCAATGCCTTCCAGAGAAGGGGTTCAAGTGCTCAGAATTCACCTAGACAAAAAGACTTGGTAGAGAGAAAGTTATATGTTAGGCTAATCAGTGTTACATTTAACTGAAGGAACTGAGAATGTTGTTTTCAACTACACAAGCTCATTTTCCCATTGCATATGGAGAATTCATTATAGAAACCACTTAGTAGACTTGACAATGACCTTAACAGATTTTTAAAGATTTTTTTAGGTTGTTGATATCTGAGGATACAAATATGTCTATCAAAACAATCATGCTTGGCCCTGTATTTAAATGTTATTTCCATCTTAACTATCCACATTAAAAAAGAAATCCACCGGTAGAACACCTTCAAATGTTGACACGAGAAAGAAGTATCACCAAAGAAAAAATTTCCTAGAGAAATAAACAAAATAGAAGATTAAATTTTTGTTTACAGCATGAGGAAAGGTACTTGAGTGTTGTGTAGTAGGTCCTGTCTTTGCAAAGAAGAGAAGAGTGGTAACAAAAATAAGCATGGCAACAAAATTTTCAGTTATTTTGTCTTGTCAAAACCAGTGAGGACTGAGGGAAAGAAGCACAGAAAAAGGTGACGCAATCACAGACAGAATTCTGTGTTAGAAAATAAAGAATAGACAAAACCAGAGCTTACATGTTTCAAAGTCATAAATAAGTCAATTAAAGAAAGTGAGGAGTACTGGGACAGGACATTGGACGTAGTACATTATCTAGAAACTTATAGTGACATATCATGGCTATATCTATACTGTTAAATAGAAGGGATCTAGAACTGTTGCTTTGACCCAAGAACAGAAAGTTCACAATTGTACAGCTAAGCTCTCTAACTCTGTAAAACATAGATTGTTTGTAAAGAATGATCTGGAACCACACTGAGTCCCAAATCATATCTTAGAATTGCCTGTGAGACCTTTAGCTGCCCAGAGTCAGTGCCATAGCAGGGGTCATGTCAGCATTAATGGAATAGGCATCTGCACTCATGGACCTGTGCTCTCATCCTATTTCATTTTCCATTTTAAATGTAACTGACCATTTTCCTTTTCAAAGCAAACTGCTGTTTATTCCAGTTGCATAATGAACACAAAAGTACCATAGTTCTCTGTGTACAAACTAAATCTGAGAAAGCCTGTGCCAATTAGCAACAGTTTTCTTCAAAAATAATAATGTTGTCTGTAAGAAAGAAGTAGGAGGAAGACAGTCTGAGGGATTCAGAATAAGAGAAAGCTGGCTCTGGGGCAAGGGAACCGTTCAGGGACAGGCTGGTTCACTGCCTGACACACAACCTGGGCTGCAGAAAGTGAAGGGGAGTGGACGGGAGTTAAAGAGAGAGTTAAAGCTATCTCTGAGAGTAGATGTACTCACCGGGTGAGAACAATCAGAATTTCTGTATCTGAAAACTAAACAGTTAATAGGAATTCCTCAGCAAGCAGTACTATTTTTAGTAGGTGTACAGATGGGTATGCTTGTAGATGATATTTTCGTAACAAAATCTGAACAAAGAATTTCTGCCTTGACTAATGATTTAAAGCTTTCTACGTATTAAGTCAATTTAATTATCACCTACTCACTGGTATTTTGGTGTATCATCTCACTATAAAAGAACTTTCTATTCTATTTCTATTTATTAGAAAATTCTAAGACCTTCAGGTCCTCTAAACAGACATTTCCAACAGACAGTTTCTGAGCCTGTGATTATTTCACTTCTCCTCTGACACTGGATCCATGGAGAAAACATATGTCAAGCCTTTGCTTTAATTTTTTAATTTCTAACCAAACCTATTACAAGATAAGCATATTACTTCATTTTTCTATGACTTTCATTCCTTATATATGAAGACAAAAGACAAATAGGGAAATTCAATAGCGGTGCACGGTGCTATAACTTCTTGCATAAATTGAAGGGCTGTGTGGAATTGCAGAGTTATGGCAGAGTTAAATCTGCCTCATGTATGCTTGCTGTTGAGCAGCCATTTTAAATACCAAGGATAACCTCAGCAGCCATTTAGGAGAGATGTCATGCCTTTCCTCCTGAAACTGAGAGGGTTGTAACTGATGGTGTCAAATACAAACAAAAATACTAACTCAGATGCAGGCAGAACTAAATGCTAATTTTCAGTCTGGGAATTAGAAAGCCCAGCTGACAACATACTGTGGGGTTTTCCATCCTTAACAGCTCCAGATTTAGGCTACTGGTTTGCTGCCCTTCGAAAGCATTCATTTTGCCAGCCTTCCCACCTCAGAAATGGCCTTGACAGATATGATCTGAACAGGGTAAGGTTGGCTCTGTGTAAATGTGACAGGTCTCCTGGGGACATCTGTGGATTTAAGCAAAGAAAATGTTACTTCACTGACTACATGTCAGTGCTTCTGTGCCTGCAGGCAGCAGAAGGGTTGCCAGAGGCCTTTTTGGAAGAGAAATTAAGGAGTTATGTGGCCAATACAGACATGGTGGCATTTCAAAAGGCTCCATGTGTTAAATCCCAATGGACTGAGAAAATTCCAGATATGTTTGTGTATTAGAAAAACTTTTTATATCTTTGTATGTACTTAATTATGCTGCACAATCAAATGAAAACTTGGTCCAGCAGTCATCTGCAAAAATAAAAGAATGTAAGAATTTTCAGACAAAAAGCAGGTAACACCATTCGACTCGTGGTCCAGTCCTTTAGTGGCCAGGAGACAATGTGCAAGGAAAAGGTTTAGAAAATTAATCAACATTCAGTGATTCTCCCCTACCAACCTTGCCAGCTTTTAGGTTTCTTGTTAGTAACACTTTTTTTCTGCATTTTCACTCTCCCACCTGCTTTTGGTTAAATAGATGATCAAACACATAAACAGCTTCCCTGAAGTTGGGGTAGAATTATAGCAAGCATAATGCTGGTAGAATGGTAGCTGATAAATTTGCATATAGTTAAATGTAGTTCTAAATTTGACCTTAAATTCCTCTGAAAGCGTGATCAAATCTGCATCATGTAAGTGCTTTTAAAACACTTATATCTTCTCCTTTATAATGTTATTTTTACTTTTAATGTTTAACGCTGCAGTACAGAAATTGGTATTGTGATCTTTCATTTTCGCAGAACGTAAAATATGGCATGCTTCCAATCTCTTATTTTATTTATGTTTTGACTTTGAACTCTTTGCTGCTTTTAGTGGGAAAACATTTAAACTGGAAACTTGTGTTATAAGTTGCAAACTAGTTATAGCCAATTGTAGAACTACAGGGACTTGGTGAAGAAAGCAAATATTCAGACTCAACAGTACTAGTCTGTGTGGGAGTCAAGAGTCTTTATTAACACAAGAGAGGTAGACTACAATATTATTCACTATTATTCTTTGATTAAACAGTGGATAGATGTTTACAAAATATGGCACAGCTCTCCTCAACTGATTTAGTTCTCAAATAACCACAGGGGAATTGCTAATTGCACAGCATTTATACCATTACCTCTACAGTGTAATTGATCAATATCCTAATTAGTGAATGAGAAGTATTCTTTGACCCTTGGTGAAGTTATAGTTAAGGCAGCTTTCATCCATAAATTTATTTTTTTGTTCTTCTGGCTTGATGCAGTACAAAGTGTTGCAATTTAAGAACAAGCCAAGATTTTTTCTGAAATGTACTAACAATACTGGTGCATATTAGATGAAAGAGGTACTTTTCCCCTCTGATAAAAGATGATATGGCTTCATCTGGGAGAGGCGGTAAAGAACAGGATCCAATTTTGCATTTCAAGGAATATGGAGCGAGTCTGAAAGAGACTGACACAAACATTCAGGAAATACAATTTGAGGGAAAAAGATGCAGGAGTAGGATTTCAGTCCAAACTGTGAAGAGTTAAGTTGTTCTGAATGTAAAGCAACAGAAACATGAATGTTGAATTGCTTCCTCAGGCTACTAAAGAAGGCAGAGAAACTGAATTTATTTTGTATAAAGATTTTACTAGATATTAGCAAAAAGTATTCCTACCTATTTGGGTAGTGAGTCATCCTGAAGCTGAGAAATGTTATTCATTAGTGGTTAATATGAGTTAGACCAACGTATGTCTCTGCAGCACTCAACCCTGCTTCAGTATTCAGAGAGTGAAGTTAGGTCAGCTGCGGCACCTTCCAGCCCTGCAGTTATTTGATTTAAATAACAAAACCTTGTCTTTACATACCTTCGATGAGAAGCATAATTTCCAGTTATATGCCCAGAGCCATCACACCCAGGAGTCGGACATCTAGAATAACAATGGGAGAGACACCCAGCAGTTACTGACAGGAAAGATATAACTGCCCATTTAAAAATATTAATTGGCTCATCCTTGTTTCCTTAGGTGCCAGTCTCTGTGACCCCTACCCATTGCTAAACCTGAGCTTAATTCTACACCAGGGACAAACATAGTTTGTCATTCATAAAACATTTTTGTTTGCTACTCCTCAGTTGCCCGCTCCAATGCTTCCTGGATATCTCAAGTACTGGCAGATTAGTGGAGATTTCCCAACAATCCAATATCCCTACATCACCAGGAATGAGTAGGGTTGACAGCAAATGCACTATCCCTGTGGTGTATGTAGGGGCTGAATTGCAGTGAGTAATTTTCTTTTCTACTGGAGCTTTTGCTCTAATCCCACTGCACAGTGTCATGAGGACACACCATGAAGAGACCCCTTCACCTCTCCATGAAGCAAAGAAAATGCCCAAGACAGGGAAGTAATGCTGGCCTCTTGCAGAGAGATGGTAACCCACCCAAACAGTGCCAAACACCAAGCTACAGCACCAGACAGAAATGGTACAGCCCTCAGTGAAATTTCTAATAGTTGAATGACATTAGAGCCACCAAAGAAAATGGATGGATATTTCTACATTGTAAAGATGATTGCGATCATCACAGAAAAAGCTACATTATAATGCTAAGTAAAATCATTAGCTGGTATTTGAACTGCTATACTAAATCACAGAAAAGACAAAGAACTAATTTATATGCATTTTACTGAACAGACAAATGCTACATGAATTCCAAAAAGTCACTTTTCTTGAGCCTGAGTTTTGAATTTTAGCCATGCTATTTAAAGCTACATTTGGAGAAAGCATTCAAATTCAAAAAAACTGGCTCACAAATTCAGATGTTGCATTCTAAAACATCAGATTTCCATAACATTGAATTTTTCCACTATTTGAATCAGGAGTTCATGCAGACTTTGGCTTTCACTATTTAGTTAACGTGTGCTTTTCTCTAAGTTGGTCCATACTGGTAAGCCTTTGTTTCTCAACGTTTCTACAGACACTTGAACATTTTTTAAAATCAGTAATTAGGCAACACAGGGGTCAGGGCTATGGAGTTGTCATGTTCCATTAACCTGAATTTCAGCTGTTTTAAGCTAGTAAGCATTACCTACTTCTGAGGAGCTCAGCAAGCAGATTATTGCTACTGTGAAAGACATAAATTAAACTGGAATGTATTCAATGAAGTTCCCATATGATCTTCATCAGGAGCAGTTCAGTTATTATATGGAAAACATCAAAATATGGTAGCAGTTCTCAGATGTGAGATGGTAAAACTTATGGGGATCCCTACAACACTGAAGTTTCTCTTCTCCATCCCAACAGGCTGTGAACTTTGGACAAGAAATCTAAACAACATGCTTAGAGACAATTCTCCTTCTCTCTTGCTTTGTCTTTGCAAAGGACCAAATATGGTGCATGTGGTCTTGCATGAAAAGTGTATTAACATGGCTCTTAAAGGCCAACACACAGGTTGACATCACACATCAATCTTTCTGCTTATAGAAAGATAAAGTCCAGAATTTCTGCATAGATTCTTCTGATTTTAATTAGGTAAAACAACAATCCTCGTAAAGAAGTCATAATTCAGTCTGTATGCCTCTTACCCTTTATTCTTCGTTGTGGCTGCACATGGCTGGAATAAACTTTTGTTATTTCTTTAAAAATAAGTGGTCAGGGGATCTAATATGAAGAGTCTTATAATTTAAATACTCTATATGTATGTGTGTGTGTATATATATATATATATATATATATGTATTCTCTCATTATTTATTTTCAAACAAATGTTTTAAGATCTACAGAGTCAACTCTTGCTTCATGTGTTTTGGTTTTTCTTCATGGTAGGTAGCTTCAGTGGTCTCCAATGCCTATTTCCATCAAGACTAGCTGCATCACCGAAGCCTGACTAAAGCTTCTAAGATGCCGAATCATAAGATATGGGGATAAGAATTAATTAAAGAAATTTACTACATTTTGGCTTTACATGTTCATAGCATTTAAATCAATAAAGGAGAACCCAGAGCCATGGGACTTTAGTACACCTTGCAGTCTGGTGTACTACAAGGATTTCTTCTTTATGAGCCCATAATTTGAAGCCACAGTTTTCCTCTCCAGACTTTCTATCCTTTTGAGGATAAGCTATTAGCAAAAGTGAACAATGTTTTTTTTTCTCATCTTTTCCAAGACTTTTTATTACAGGCAACATGATTAACAGTGTCTTAACAGGGTTTATAAGAAGCACCAGTATATCCCATCCATCGTCTTAAAATAAGACTATTGCACCTCAACCATTTGGACACACAAATTTAAAAGCTAGCTTATTTCTGTGTAGTTTAAAAAATTAAAAAAGAGAAACTAAAGAAGAAATCATCCTGCTGTAAACTGAATTGTGTATCTTCAGAAATGGCTTTGCACAGTTCATATCAACTTTTGATACTTTTGATCAAACCAGACGAGATCTTTATGTTGGCAAGGATTTCAGAATGACCTTTCAAATTTTGATACTATAATACTTGTTTTCAAATCTCATAAGTTTATGTTTACCTTCATGTAACAGATGAAATAAGAGTTTAGTGCAGTTGGTAAGAACACTTTAAAACTCCGGAACATTTATACTTCTGCTGTTTCCATTCTATGGGAAATGCTCTTAACAGTGTGACACATAGGATGCAGACATGCAGCAGTCTGTTACAACTACGAAGCTATTACAATATTTACTTGCTATCCTAAACAGATTAGATAGGGAGATAACCCCAAGTTCTTGTGCTATTGGAATTGGGTGTCTGTATTTTCCAAATGTCTGAGCGTATGTAGGACTTGCATATACCTTACTACTTTGCTATCATTTACTACCTATACATATATCACTTAATCATATGTACAAACAACAATGCCAGAAAAATGTATGCACTGCTTGTAAGAGGCAGCTGATGTGGAACTCTTTGAAAATGGCTATCAGAGTATGTGGCAAAAGAGAGCTGCAGTTTTCCTTGCTTACTTAAAGTAAATCTGATTTGGCAGAATCAGAAACTCATTTGTAGAATTTACATAATAGCTTATTGTAGCACAGGAAATACTTCAGTACTGTAATGAGGGAGGTGACAAAAGGAACTGACTCTGTGAAGAGTGATGTTCAGGACATAGAATACTAGCACTTGACTACAAATTGAGGGCATCCAGTAAAAGAAAGGGCTTGTCAGGGAAGGGGAATGCAGTTAGCAGTGCCTTGATGTCTCATTCACTTCACAGATCATCCCATAGAAGCATTTTTGGGAAAATAAGCAGAAGCAGGAAGTAGGGCAGGCAGCAGAACAGCAACAGCTGTGGCAGCTGGATTCAGTATTTGGATTAGATTCAATAGCAGGAGAAAAAAGGGTGAGAGGTAAATTGAGAAGAATTCACTTAAGCCCTGCTACTGATTCTTCACTGTGGAAAGATTGAAGGTGTGCAGCAATTAAAACAAACTTCTGGCAGCTTGAAAGGAGGTTCCTGGGACTGGGGAGGAAATGGATGCAACGCCCAAATGAGCTCTGGGAGTGTTTTTCCAAATGCCAGTGGTTAAAAGTCTTGTGGAAACCTCAGCTCACAAGACACCCCAGCTCTCATCAGCACAGGGCACTACAAATAAGACCCATAATCAAACCTATATTCATAGGGTTTTATCTAGTTCTACAGGAGCAATATAAGCTTACATGTAGTGCACACACTTAGATTTACAGCTTTACTAGCATGACAGTGAATAGCATTTTACACAAAGTGTAAAGCCAAAACTGCAATAGTTTTCTCCTCATTACTGTGTATGACTTTGGTTGACTTACTTTTTCAAATTATTTTAAAACATAAATTAGATCCAAAACATAGACATAAAACAAAGACATAAAAAACTACTTCAACATTTTAATTTTTGTGCTGCGGGTATCAGCTCCCATGGAAGAGAATTAACCATCCATTTCTCTCACACTGGCCAATTGCAATGACTTTCTACAAAATACCTTTCATGATCCATCATTAGTAAGCTGATGGATCAGCACAAAAGACTGACGTTACCTTTACTGTTTAGCTTACAACATTTAGTATCTACTATGTTGTGCCTCCAATCTTCCCTTGTGAACACATGTATCAATAGTGCAGCCTGTCAGAGAGAATATCCTGGAAATCACTAACTATTTAAAGCAGATGTAGCTAGCAAAAGCAAAATCACATTGAATTGAACAGGGGAATAAATCAGGAAATTGTGCAAAAATTCAGAATGGTTCTCCATAATGTTCCACACTGCAAAAGAACTGGGATTAATAGAAAATTATATCTTTCCCATAGTTTTATTTTGACCATGCTGTCAGTCTCTATAGTAGAGGTGTGGTTTTTCTATTGAAGATTCAGAAAGACTAGAAAAAAATAATTGTTTCCTGTGGGATTTTTTTCATAGCAGAATGTAGAATTTTTTATTGTCTGGTGGTTTCCATCTATTTGAGATTCTGTTTTGTTTCACTGAATCACCAGGAATGGAATTCATAGGTTGGGAGGCTGGCAGACAGACTCAATAATACTTGCATTTCTGGCTTTTGCCTGGAGATCTGACAGTATTTTAAAAAAATTATTGGATAAAATCTCACAATGGTGCTGTGGAAAAGGGAAGGACTCGGCAGAGGAAAATTGGACAATAAAGAGTCTAAATTACACAGAAGTGGAAAATATACTAGAAGTATTGATTCTTATTAACTGCTCTGTTTGCAGCTAAAAAGCTGTATGTCTTCTGAAACTACATACAGATTCATGACAAGTTACTGTGGTTTGGTGTTTTTTATTTTTTTTTCTAGTGAGGTAGTCTGAAAACAAAAGGTTACAAAAGTAAAATTGTAAAGAAATTGTGTTTGCAGTTCCCTGAATTGAATATGTAAGAGAAGAGGAAAAAAAGAAGAGGGCAAGAAAAGGAAGGGATGAAAAGAAGCTCTGTCAAATTAAAAACTGGATTTTCGGTGGAGTATGGTAGGTTTATTGAGTGTCTATTCCTTTATGAACTTGAGGGCTTGTCAAAACCTACAGGTTTGCAGCTCTTGACAAACAAGTCCTCTTTTTCGACTAGCTAAGAGGCCAAAAGAGAGAACAAACTTTTCTTCGGTTCCTTCCTATGCCAGTCACCACTAACCTGCAGGGAGTACTCCAGGGTGAGAAACAAGATCATGAGAAGAGCTGTATGGTCCTCACTGCAGACTTTTGGCCACAGGTGTGTCAGTAAGAGCCAGTGCTGTGGCTATTGTTATAAAGACACCTCTTTAGCAGGAATTGGACAGACAGCAGCAACTCATTTTGTCTTTACTCTTCTGAGTAGTCAGAGCAATGCCTCCAGCCATTACTGTTCCAGCCAGCTCTGTGAAAGCAATCTGGATATGTAAATTGTAAAAGTCTTATTTTCAGTCCCAGGTATTTTGGTAGATGACATATCAAGTTCTAATTAAGTATGTGAAGTGGGAATGATGCTGATTTTTTTTTTTTTACCTCATGACAACACAGAAAAGTTGTTGTCTGTTTTAATTCCAGTAGGAACACAGTTATTTTCCATTTTAATCCTGTTGTCTTTTATTTTCTATTTTTTACCATAGCATTTGATTTTTGAATTCCAGTGATGAATTCTAGTGATTCTTTTGCTGTCTAGACCAAAACCCTCTACCAACACAATCTACTGATGAAATTACAATAAAAACCAGTTTTGTTAGGATTTATTTTTCCTTAATTTTCCTCAGAGAAAATGTGCTTTATCCACATACTTCTTCACTCTATTTCACTTCTTCCATTTTCCTTCCTGGTGCCTTTCACCCTATTTTCAATCTGCCATCCTTTTCCTGCAGTAAAGCAAGAATCTCCATTTGCTTTTGTTCCACAGTTTTCTTTCCATCCATATTCCTCTCCAGCAGTTCTCTGCTGATTTCTACTCCCTCATTTTCCAAATAATTTTCTTCTTGTCTCTTCTTTCCTCTTTAACATTTTCTCTCTCTGCCTTTTGCCTCGTCTTTTCTCTGTTCCCTTTGGCTGATGCCTTCAATCTCTGTTTCTCCCTCATCCTTCTTCCTTTTATGAGCTCTAATAACCTTGAAGTTGATGTTACTTTTTTCTTTTCTCCTTCCTCTTTGTTGTTTTTTCCCCATTATCTTTACTTTCATCACCCTTGTTGTCCTCCTGCTCTTTTCTCCTAGCTGATTTTATCATTCTTGCCGTCTGCATTGCTTGTGCTCCTCTCACATTGCTGAAATGACTGGGTACACATTCTGCCCTTGTGTCAGAGGAGAAAGTGCTGTGTGTGAAACCTTAATACAGAATTTATTGGCTGTCAAGACTCAATGAGTCATTTTAAGTATCTCGTCCTCTTTTATTTTTATTGAAGTCCTTGTGAGCTTTATCACTTGCTTCAAAAGGAGCAGAACCAGGCTAACACTGGGCACTTCTGGAAATTGCATTCAGAGCTCATTTGAGCTCATTTGAATTGGTTCAAGAGGCAGCATAAACTCTATGGGACAGTCATGCAGACAACGAATATTTCAGGAGATTTTACATCTCTGGTTTCATGTTCAAGGCTAAACTTACGTTCCAATCCTCACAAATGTACCTGTAATGACTGTGCAAAGTCAGACCTCTACAAATATCAAAGTTTCATAAAGATGCATTGTAATAAAAAAAAAAGATAAATTTAGATTCATATGTTAATTATTTCCTTCTATTTGTTTTAGATAGAAGGAGTATTTAAGCACGGAAATTTAGTTTTAGCAAAAGTGCTAAATATTACTTTTCCACATGTAAAATGCTGCCAGCATTTCTCACTTAACAGAAAGCTACTGATATGACTGGTCTGACTGGAGGTAACAGGGAAATTTGAATGCCAAATCCACAGCAGATATAAAGGAAGAGGACTTCACGAAATGACAAGAGCCAGCAAAACCAAAAAATTGTGTGGAAGGGCAAATGGGTGAATTTAAAAAAAAAATATCTTTTTTTCATCTTTTCAGGGGTTTTTTTTTTGGCACTGGATCCACTCCAGTGGGAGTGGGCAGGAGAGCAGGGAGATCCAGACAAGGATCCCTCCTGGTGTGGCATTACTGAGCCCTCTCAGAAGACATTGGTGGAAGTACGGATTGGAGATTGGAAAGAAGTGCAGAATGAAAAGATTTGTTGTTGCCACTTTCACCGTACAGTGTTTCTATCCGTGAAGGAACAATGCCAGGCCTATGGAGCTAGTCCAGACATGAGACTAAAATAGTTTTGGCTCAGAGGCTTCAGGGAGTAACTTCAGTCTCTTTTATCTCTGCAGAGAGATTGCTCTGTCTTTTTCTCTCTGCCTCTAGAAATCCCCAGCAACTGAATGGTTCTGAACTGGGGTGTGCTGACTGCATACTCCTCTCCTCAGAATTAATTTAATTAATTCCCTGATTTTCTGCATATACTACTTTTTCTGTCCTTACCTGATGCTATTATCTGTATTGCATTCCTGCATTTTTTGAACTATGTGGGGGTGAGAAAGAACATGATATGTTTTTTAGATTTCAGTCATTTTCCTATAAGCAGCCTAAAATGCATTATGCTGGCACATAAAATATTGCTGTGCACTCCAATGCACAGATACACACAATGAGTTTAAATTAATTATATTGCTTTAGAAAAAATATTCCTGTGCCTTCCATTACCACCTCTGCATGCTGCCTCTTTTGCTACCAGTCAGGACTTCCCAGCTTCCCAGCAGCAAGTGCCATGACATGCTGCCCGCTGTTCTCACATCTAGCATCAGCACATAGCCCCTTAACATGCCAGTTGCCAAAGGCAGGGTATGTGCCTAATGTGAAATAGCTTCTGTGCACTACCCAGGGGGTGCTCTGTGCTCAGAAGCTGCCAGGGGGAAGCTGTGAATCAGTTCTCCCCCTGGGCACCTTGCCCACGCTTTCTCTCCTGCCAGCATCGCCTGCCTTGGAGGCAGCACCGGGCAGCTGCAGATCCCCTCCCTGCAGCAGAGAGCACTTCCTGGCACCAGGGATGAATCAGTTCCAACATATGCAAATTGAAATGTTCATTTCCAAACAGCTCAGCCTTTGGAAAAAAGCTTCATTTGTATGTGAAGGAATAACACAAAATGATGGAGGCACAGAGAAAAATGCAAGAGAAGACAGCCTTAAGAGAACTCTTACAACTCGGAACAAAGCCATGCAGATTCTCTTGTCTCCTAACAGCATTGCCATAAGCCTGTGCTCAAAACCCCCCCCACCCCAAAAATAATCAAATACCCACATGGGCTTTTTTCAGTAAATTTATGTGGACACATTTGTCTCTGAAAAAGAATGTCCTATTCCTGGTTGGTCTATTAATATGGGAACCACTTAGCCTCTCAAGAATATCTGCCACTCAGTCACTGCGCAGCAAGATTGGTCCAAGTTTGCAGAATAGCCAGTGACATGATTTCTATAGCTCCCTGCATGTGACAATGGGTCCAAATGAAGCACTTGAAGGCAGTAACACAGGTATAACATTTGTTATTCTTCACTTTAAAAGATGTCTTCAAGAGCTCATATAACCAGCCTTAACTTTTCTGTTTATGGTGAAATTCGGAGTTTTAGTTCAAAATTAAATTAAAATTAGGCTGAATGTTGAGTAATTTGAAAATTCACTCTTTAAACTAGATAATTTTTGCTTGATAAGAAATATACATTATAGTCAGTAACCTGCTGGTTACCTTGAACACCTTATCAATAGAGTAATTCATTAGTTTTCATCTCTACGCTGCTGCCTCTCTCATGCTCTGCTCTTTTGTGCTTTGTATATCTTGTCCTAGGTGAAGCAATTAACAAAGGGTCTGACGGGCACTGCAGTATGACCTTGAAGCTGTCACTTCCTGTGAGTTTCCTGGAAGTTTGGAATGACTTCAAAATCTATGAATCTGGAATACTCAAAAAGGTCAGCATCACAACCAGGGATGCTGAGACAATCTATCAGATTAGGACTGCTACAAGCAGAGGAAAAAAAGATTAGCAGATTTCATGTAGTCTGTGGCCTTAACAATCCACTGAAGCTGTTGGTAGGAGATTGGGCACAAGCCAACATTAGCCATTCCCTAGCTATTTTATTTATCTGTTTCTTGTTCAACTTGTGCATGCACAAACAACACAGAGAAGGATTCTACAAGATCACAGGAAAGGAGAGAGTTGGATCAAATGTATGGTGGGAAAAAAAGGTTGATTGGGAAAGATGGAAAGAAAAAGAGCATGGAGACAGTCCAATTTATATTCCTTCTTCAAAATGGTGTATCTAATATAAGTATGAAAGACCAAGCTTACAAACTATATAAAAAAGAAAGAAGCAAGAGTCCTGCCTCTAATGTGAGTTCTCTCAGCCTAGTATTATGGCAAAGCCACAAATCATTAGGATTGTAAACATCTGTGAGTTCTCTGGGAAATATATCCTGGCCAGCATGAGGGCTAAGATGTTTGCAAAAAAACCCCAAGCCCATTAAAATAATCCAAGTGACAAAAAATGTAACGGGCTGGGATTTTCTTCACTATTATCAGCTTTTTCCTTACACTCCTGTTTCCAAAGAGCAACTAAAAAGATGATTTTCAGTGAACATTCAGAAAGGTGAGGTAAAAATAATAGTTTGGTGTAAAATGTTTAGGTGACTAATTGCATCTTAAGGTTGAGAGTTGTTTTGCTCCACATGCAGCCACTGCATTGTGCTCATTAGTAACCTTGAGAAGTGCTATTGCAGCATGAAGTTCCTTACACTGCATGGGCTTTTACATGTTTTCTTCATGTCTGTGTTTCTGTCTGGAAACATCTATCATCCAGTGACAGGGACAGGCTAACACCTGGATAAAGGGAACAAACTCAAGAGTTTCACTTTCCCAAACAGATAAAGCAGAGATACTACTTTCTATTTTGGACTGAAGCGTCTAGAGCAAGTGAGCAAAATACTCCAGTTTTCAGTTCATGAAAACAAGCAGCTTTTCCCCTCTAGGCCTAAAAACATTTGTCAGAAGACTAAGTAAAGAAATATGAAAATACTGAGTGTGAATTATATCAGACTGTGAGAGGCAGTCTAGTCTAGTAAGAAGGCTAATGAACAGTGCAGCTAAGGAAATCCAGTTTTGTTACTGATTTTCTGTGTGATATACTGACTCTTGAAACCCTCTTGCACTTGCTCTAATTTTTCATGTGGCTGACTTACCTCAGACATGCAGTAAGCATATTTAATTCATACTGAAGGGAAAAATCCCTAGTAAGAGTCTAGTTATGAACCTGTCTGCAAGGAGGACAGTTGGGCATTACCACATGCCATCCCTACAAGTATTCCACCTACTGCCTCGAGCTAGACTCCGATGGCAGACACTGACTGGGCAGACAAACCAGATGTAATGAACTAACACCTAGGAAGGCACAATTTTCTTCCCAGCACTCTCAGAACCACAAACACTAAGGTGCAGGCTTGCACTGCTGCAACACATTGCCAGATGGTTTTGGGCCTGAAGGACTTGATATCCAAGACCAAGGAAGTTAGCTTGCTCATTCTTATGAAAAGTGTAAGGGAATTTTGCTGCTGTCTATGAATACCTAACAGGTTGGTGTGGTGAATGCGTAACAGAAGTTTTCTCAGAGCTGCACAGCTAAAGGACAGCCAATAAAGAGATAAAATTCAGTGTGGGAAAACTGATTTATTATAAATGAAAAAAAAAAGCAGCCAAGCATCCACTGGAGTAGTTGTGGGAACCCTAACCTTGGCAAAACTCACCACTTGACTGGAAAAGGTCCTGAGCAATCTATTCCAAGTGGACTTGTTCTGAGAAGGAGCTTAGACTAGCTAACATTTGGATACCCCTACATGATTTTATAATTCTGTAATGCATCTTAAAAGCTATATCAGAGAGAATACTGTTTGGCCTCCTATTGGCAGTACAGATGCAGCCCATAGTTAGAGATTCTATTCCAGAAACATCATGCACTATTATTTTTCCTTGATTCCAGACCCTTCTGCATAGTTCAAGTTTCAAGCATCAGCAAATTTATCACAGTTTTATATATTCAAAATATTTGTGTATTTCTTTGTATTTGTATGTATTCTCAACAACTGAAACTGATGATTTTGAAGTCCAGTTTGCAGAGTTAATGAATGCTCAGAAATTCTCAGTGAGGTAAATGAAGTGGATCACAATAAACATCTTGATCAGTGAGAGAGACTGTGTACCCGAGATAATACTCTCAGCTTCTACTCTGGGCATCCATCTGCCTCTGCTTTGGAGTTTCCTGTTCCCCCTGAAAGGATGCTGCAGCTGTCTGGGTAGCAGTAAAAGAATCAACAGAGCTTTTAGCACAGTATTCAGTACCTGAAATTGGTGTCATTTCACCCTAACCTGTCAGAGTGGATGAGGCAGTTTGCATATTATGAGAACAAAGGATATATCCCTTCAGTGAGGGCAGGAAACTCTGATACGACTGTTAGAACTGTTTCAAGCTAAACTCGTTATTTTCTGTTGGAATCTGATGCTGTATTGAACAGCACTTAAGTAATAATTCCAGCTCTATGTGAATGTTCCAAGGTATCATTAAATAGAGCACTTGAGAATAAATTGTGCTTTTCATTGTCATGAGATATGCTCTCATGTCTTTTCTTACTTTGGCCCTCCTTACTTTCTTCTCAAAGGCAGAAAGTCCATGCTTCTGTACAATTCCCACTTCTGCAACTCCCATAGGACAAGGCAGTGCAAACCTGGTTTATACTGTAAACATCTCATGAAAGGGCTACATCAGGTTTGAAGCCTGAGAGCTGCAGCAGAAGTTTCCCAAGCAGCTGCACCGCTCAGGGGGGTTGGATTCCAGCCAGGAATAAAGGGCTGTGCAGGACAATGGCTTCGTGTGGCTGCACGCAGTGCTCAGGGCTCACAGCCCCCATGCACTGCAGAGGTAGAAAAGCAGCTTGCAGTGAGATGCTAACTTTGCCTTAAATGACTTTTACAAGAAGGTTTCCCTCTGATTTTTTCAAAGCAATAAACTTCTTTTCCAAAACCACTTCCTGTTTTAGGTGCTTATAGTCAAATAACTCTGAGCATGTATTTACTGCTCCTTACTCTGATTTCTAATTGACCTGGTTAGTGTTGATACAGACCTTGTCTAAACATTGATTAATACCTTTCTTTTTCCAGGCTGGTGAGGAAGAACAGTAACTTTCTAGTATCAGAATGTGTGTTTACATCTTCTAATCAAACTCTGCCAAAATATTTTTAAGAAATCACTATCTTTGCAACCATTCCTGCTAAACAAAAGCCCCTTTCCAAGGACTTGGAAGAATATTACATGGGGCAGGAACCTAGCTGCAACATAAATTCTGTTTTGATTAGCTCCGAGGTTGGGGTCCTCCGCTATACATGACATGGAAGAAGAACATCTTCATTATCCTTCTTGCATGAAGTAGAGATAGGTATAATTCCACTCAGCACCCATTCAGACACAGAAAACCCACTAATTTCAAGATGAATACAGGATCACAGGAAGGTCAACTGTGGAATAAGTTACCTGGCAAACTACATCTTACAGAAATGGCTCTCATAGATTGCCACTTCCCAGTACTTATAGTTGTCGACTGTATCTTTTGCACAGAATGTAATCCATTGGCAGTGTCTTTAAAAACAGCCAATTCCCCCTTTTCATGGTGAGAGGAATTTGTAAGAAAAATCACCCCTTGGATAAGTATCTTATTCATTACATTTACTTTACCTTTGAATGGAAGTATCTTCATTGACATGAACAGATAAAATGTTTTTTTTAGCCTTTAAGACAATCCCATTTCCTTTCGAATTTTAAGATGGAATAAAAATATTTTTGAGAATGTTCTTGATTATGTAAGACCTTATATGAAGATATAAACACCTCTGGTCTGTGGTATATTAACATTCACAAGAATTTTGCAGAAATTTGAGATATGTGGTCCTGATGTGTTTACTTGTTACAATTTGTGAATCAGCAGCATTTACTCTGGCTTCAGTAGAGTAAACACAAAAGTTGTAAAAATGAAATGAAAATCAATTAAATTATTATTAAACATAGTATTCTGAATAATAGTTTTACATAGAAAATTTGCAGAAAATTTTGCATTGAATATCAATAATTTTTAATTTACAGAGGTTTATTGTATCAAATAGAATCCAACAAAAGTTAGGAGCTTCCTTACTAACACTTGAATAATTAAACTTTAAAAATACTCTTTTCTTTATAAATGAATAGTGATAGGACTCTATCTATGACAGTATTAACACGAAAGTGGTTTTGTCAAATGGAAGAAGTGCAAACTCTACGTGGAATTTGGCCTTGTAATATTGTTCTCACTCCATTAAAAACATGCAACTTAGGGAAAGCTTTTCAAAGTTGCAGAACATAATCTTGGATCTGAAGCCTGCTAAAGATAGTGGGAGGTGTTCTACCGGCACAGTTGCCTAGGGATGCTGTGGATGCCCCGTCCCTGGAGGTATTTAAGGCCAGGTTGGATGTTGTTAAGTAACTTGGTCTAGTGGAAGGTGCCCCTGCCCATGGCAGAGGGGTTGAAACTAGATGACTTTTAAAGTCCATTCCAACCCAAACCTTTCTGTGATTCTATGATTCTATCCCTTAAGCATATTTCAGATTAGGTCTCAGTAAAAAATTAGAACCATTAAAGGACTTTTTCTGTGAATGGGAATGTTGAGGAATAAACCTTAATTGGTTTAAAAAAGTAAAGAAAAATTCTTAATAATTTTATTCTTTCAGATTCTTCACACTCAAGCCACAGAAGTTGTATTTGGTGTTATTCAAAAGCAAGGCCCTTGCCCCTCCTTCATGATACCTACACTTATAGAAAGTACTTACGCTTTCCTGACAGATGTTGCTTGATTAGTGCATCAGAAGAAAACAAACCACCACCTACAATGGTTCCTGGAGAAGCCTTGAGGAGAAACCCATGAGCTATAATTTTTAAGAATTATTCAGTTATTTTCATATAAATTTTTATGATTCCCCTGAAGTTTTTTCCTCTAATTTTTTTTTAAAACTCTTATTCATCGGGAACAAAACCATTTTTCTCTGCAGTGTCCAGCATATCTCTGCAGTGTTTAGTATAACCACCATTTACAGCTTTTAAATTAAAACTTATTTGTGAAATGCCCAGCAGTTACTGAATTCACTCTCCATTAAAGAATAACTCTGGGATTTAAAAGAAAAATATATAAATATTTTAAAGAAATAGTTAAGATTTTTTTATTCTTTACCAATGTCTTACATCATGTCTGATTATTACTGAAATAGGGATTCTAATCATAGAGTCAAAACCAAATGTTTTTCACCTATTAAACTCTGAATTCAGCACTCAACAGATTGCATTTAAAGCAGGGTCACTTTATTTCTTTATCATCAGTTTCTACAAGGAAACAAAAAAACCCTAAGCTCATCGTTTTACTGGTAAAAGAATTAAGTTGTGATTTTGTAATTCTTCTTTAGAATACTTTTGGTGTTCACCATGTATTCAAGAAAAGTGCCAAACTGGCCTAGAAAAAAATAGTTTTCTACCTGTAAAAAAGAAAAGAAAGTCTAAGACTTGATTTTCTTATAAACTGCATCTGTATGTTTTGCTTCTTTTCCTATTTAATATGGAAGAAAAATACTTGGGTATGCAATCTCTTCTGAATAAATTATAGTTCTTTTAACTGATCATATGCTTTCATAATGATGTTCCCATTAATTTGCAGTCTGAAAATTTGGAAACTAGGTTCTGTTCATCTTGGTGTACTATTAACTCTGAAGCCTGAAGAAGGCATTTTAAATATCACTCTGACTGACTACTTTACAGCTCTTTATTTGAATTAAACTATGTCAATCTTATAACTCTGGAAACTATATCTTAAATATAATTTATTGAGATTCATTTTTTGAAGGATCTGTCTTTTTTCCTTTTGTTGTCCACAGTCCAAAAAAATAACACTTAATGATAGTAATGCACTTATATTTTAGTCCTCTGCCTCCTTATTACAGAAAACATGTACTGCTGAAGCTGAGTACAGTGCAAGCACAGTCAAGCATACAAAAATAATCAATGATGGCCAGTGGTAAAGTACTCCTCAAAATTTAAGGTTGTTTCATACAACTGAGGCCATGCTGTAAGAGCACAGTGTTCTTATCTGTGGAAGGAGAGAAATCAACAGACTTTGAAGCAGTGGAAATTCCGTGTGTGTTAGGGTAGAAGAGCAGTTTTTACATGCAGATGAGCAAATGTAAATTCCACTTACTGGGAATACAAAAATATTGTAAAAGAAGATTATGATGAGGTGTTTATGAGGGATATGGGATATTTTAGAGATATAAAACATTGATATAGATACTACAGTGCTGCAAAAAATGTGTGCCACATAAAGTCCCAATAGCACTGAGATAAAAGTAAAGGGATGAATTTAACTGCATGGCGAAATCAGATGTTACTGTGCAGATACAGACACCACATAATCAAGTTAGCAACTGGCCATTTTAAGAAACCAAATAATGCAAGGAATTCTGTAACTTCAAAAAATTTAAATAAGGCAATCAAACATGAATGCTAACCCAAGAGAGTAGCTGAGGGCATCTGCCCAGATCATCACTGTTGTATCTTAGCGTAACTCTTCCAAAGGCAGCAGAGGTATGCTAATTTACACCAACTGAGGATCTGGACAATCATGTTTAGGACTTTAAGTGACAAAATTACTTTCATTTTGGGGTACATATTAAAGGGTTTTGGCAAGTCTGACCAAACACAGAAAGTGCAAAACACAGCATTTTTAACTCCCCTTTTAGCAACTGTATCGTTTATGCAACTTCCCATGGGGATCGCCTCAGCACTTGGGATATACCACAGCATCATGTTGCAGATCTTTGCAGATCTGGATGGAATGAGCAATTGGTTATGATCTGTTGACTTGAAGCAAAAATGATCAACACCACAATGGGAGTCTGCACAATTACCAAATTGTGCCAAAGAAAAGACCCTTGAATTGACTACAAGCAAATGCCAGGCTGAATGAGATTAATTATGTAGGACAAGTTCAATGACAAAGAAGTATGACCAAACCCAAGGAAGACAGAGGCAACTGTACAAATGGAAAAACTCCAAGACAAGAAGGCCTTAGAGAGATTCATTGGGCATATTAACACAGCTAAACAAATTCATTTAAAATTAATCACAATTTAACGCTCCTCTCAGAATAGTTGCTTAGAAACTGCACAGTATGGCACTAGAATGACTGACAAGAGAAAAGTTTCGAAAATTAAAATAAACCATCAAACAAACATTCACACTGAAATATTTGGTGATTAGTGAAGAGCTAGGAACTAAGAAATGTATCTTCAAAACTGCCTAAGTTATTATTGCAGACACTGAATTCCAATTTCAAAGTTAGGCATTAGAAGTTGCAGGGATGTGGATGCCAAGACTCTTTAAGTCATACAGGTTACTTTGAAAAAATTACTCTAATTCAGTGATTGTTCATCTGAATTGAGACTATTTTGGTAATAACTGAGTTGCAAATGGTTTTAAATACTGATTCAAATCCAAACAGTAAAAAAATACAAGCTACTGTTATCTTTTGCTTTGAATAATTAAGTACATAAAGAAACAGCCATGAACTGTTTGGCCGTTGTAGATACCACTATGCAAGGAAGCCTCTCATTTCAGAGCATTTCATAGTATTGACAACTTACTAAGGCCCTGATTCTGCAAGGTGCTTCATGCAAACAATTTCGTGCCTGCATGGAACATTTCACAGCATCAGAGATACTGATATGCAGATGGCTTTTAAGGAGCTTTTTAGAGAGTACATGCTTTTAAGACTACCTCTGAGTAATGAAAACAGTGATGAAGGGTCTTATGTAAACAAAACTCAAGTGTTTTCCATTTCAGAGACAAAAGTTGACAAACTTAAGTGAGAAAAATGGAATGACTCAACCTTACCAGAGTCTGAATGAGTTATTCTAACAGAGAAAAAGCCCAGCCACTTCCATATGTAAAACTTATTGCGACTACAGAGATGAGATTGCTGCAGATGATGGGTTTCTATACAAAGGACATTATCATAACACCACACAACATGAGGTTGGAAATGCTAGGTATAACCTACAGTGCCCATTTGAGTATTGAGAAGTGCAGGAACAGAGCCCAAGGTGTTCTGTTCTGGCCAGGCATGCATGCTGCCATCAAAGATAAGGTATCCAAGTGGAAATCTGCAATAAATACAGGAAACAAAAATGCAAAAAAAACCCACTGAAACCACATAAGATTCCTAATTTCACTCGGCCCAAGGATTGTTGAGCAAAATGGGAAAGTTTATTCCTTATAGCTGAACTAATAATTGGGGATCTATGTTCCTTGGTTTTGCTTTTAATAATTTAAATTAGACTAGCACACTAACTTGCAATTTAAGAACACATAAAAAACTACAGTTTGTTCAGTTTTTTTTACCACAACATTGCAGATAAATTAATAAAACACTATCATTTACAAATGGCTCACTCAAGCACTTTTTAGCATTTCTCCAAATACATCGCATCTGGTCCTTGCAATCACATTTCCTATACAAAAGTTAGCTAAAGCATCAAGGAATTTCAAAAAGTGTCTGCAGATTTAAAGGATACATACTTAGCATCAAAGGAGTATTTCAACTTAAAACAAGATTACTTACTAGGCTCAACAACCTTAGCATTCAAGAAAAACTGTAATGACAACTTCTATTAAGTTTCCATGTAGAAAAAAAAGAGACATAAACAACAGGAGTAAAAAGGTGATAATAGGAATGGAAATTATTATTTCTCTTGCAGCAAAGTGTAATTTTCTAAGATAAAAGGGGGTGAAAACTATATAATGGGTCTCAGTCCTGCTGCATTCTTATAGGAGGACAGATGTAATCTCAATGGGAAAAGGGAAAGGGAAAGTGGGAAAGGGAAGGCAAGCCAAGGGATAATACTTCTTTGCAGATGAAACAACAATGCACATCCAGGAACTGAACATCAGAAACACCTCAAGTGGAAAACACAGGATGTAGGTGGAGAATTCACTCCAGCAGGTAAACAGAATTCTGCAGAAATAAGTGGTGTGAGTACATAAAGTGACTGTATATTGGGAGAGCTATCAAGGTTTAAAATAGTACAGGCACTGGTCAATGTCCAAGAATAATGTGCTTAACTATCTAAATAGGGAAATGTTCCTGTGGTGTTTTACTAATATATCCTAATAATTTTTGTCTCTTCGTTTTAAATTTTTATTTGAAAAGGCCTATTTTTCACTAGATGACTACAGCAAGGAGGAAAATACTACTCTTTTCCAGTAATATTTTACTCTTTATATATATCAGAATAAAAACAACAGAAGTTTCTCCATTTCTGGGAGGATGCCTCTTCTTCCCAGTCCTTGCTGAGCAAGAATTGCAGTAAAATCACATCAGTAGAAACAGATAATAATTAATATAGAAGAGTTTCCCTAGAAGTATGAGGTAAGAATATCCTTTCTATCACGAAAACACTGTACTGCATGGAGGTGTTTTTCAAGAAGAATCATGGCTAATGGCAAGCTTCAAAGAAGCTCACTTTTCTATGTGAACACTGCCAGGGTGACACCTCTGGGAACAGGGAGATGAGTGAAAGAAAGTTAAGAGAAAGAGTAGGAGATCACCAAGAATATGGAAATCACTGTGGCAGAATGACATGGAAAAAAGATGGAGGAACAGAGATTCTGACTCTTACTTTATTGTGGAGAACATGCAAAAATAGACTGAGCTCATCACTTTGAGTTAAGAAGAGATGTAGGAAACAAAAGCTCTCAGACTTCATTGTAGTGAGGGAAAGGACGCTGCACTCCTCCCTCCATAGGAAATACCAAAAGACATCCACCAAAGAAAACAATAAAACAATGAAATCTACAGAGATGCTTTGGGACTGAAAGACTGGGCATACTACAACAGTATCAGGAAGTATCCAAACTTGAAGGCACCTGGTTGAGCTGCAATTCTTCCTGAGGATCAGATTCTTCAGAATAAGCAATAATGGGATTTTCTGGCAGAAAACTGACCCAAGACATCGAGGGTAGATGTTGAAGATCGGATATTTAGTTCCACAGCACACCAAGCTAACAGTTACCTATGTACATAAGGTATATACATAAATGTGTGTGTGTATATGTATCAATGACCTTGAAAAACTGTGATTATCTTTACATCAAAGTACCACTACGTAGAAATAAGTCTGTCACTTTCTGGGAGTCTCTGGTACCTGGGTTCTCAGGTTCCCACATTGACAGGACACTGAGTAGACATTTTCACAGTCAGTCAGCTGTGTTTTAGCTGGGATTGATTTACTGATTAACAAGATGTGTCCTTTTAAAACAAAAATTAATTCTAGCTTTGGATTGTTTAGGTTTTTTGCTTTTACTTGTTTTGAATAAGATTTAAAGTGCTTCAAAATGTTTTTAACAGCATTTATAATTCCACAATGGTATTACAGTTTAGAAGTAATCGTAACTGTTAGAAAAACCTGCTATGAAAAGGAATAAATAAAGAAAACTGATAAGAAAAGGCCCCTTGGTAAGATCACACTGAATTTAATTTATGAATACTTTAATATCAGTAGCTGTCACTGGGTGGGCTGTTAACTGCTTTCCTATCATAGTTAACTTTACTCATCAATATAGCGTTCCTAGGTCCCTTAAAAATTAGTTGCTTTTCACAAGTACTGAAACCAAAATCTTACTACTGGAAAAGTTTGGTTCCCTGCCAGATATTGATTTCTCCAGACAGCTTTTTTTTTTTTTTTTTTTTTTTTTTTTTTTTTTTTTTTTTTTTTTTTTTTTCCCCCAGCATAAGTAAGACAATTAAAGCAGAAGATATTGTCCTGTTATTTGGAGATCACTGACCAGGCTGTAACTGCTGTAGTCTGCTGACAAACTATGCACAAAGGCTCTCAATTTTCTTTTTGAGCTTTGGACGAAAATGAAAAATTGTGTAATCTGCATTGTAAACCTGAGCAAGAACCCTTACACATGAGAAGCATGGGTGGTAGGGAATAATTATGCTGACTGACCCTGGAACAATTTAATTGAAAGTTGCAACATTATTATTCTGAGAGCCAGGAAATGTGAGCAATGGAATCTTGGAACCACAATTTCCAAAAGGCAATACAATAAGCATGACTGTTAAGCAAAATATTTCTCTAACCTTGTAGGATCCTTATATTATTTTGATTGTGAATATTATATGAATGATATTATTAACAAATACTATTTGAAGTGTCTGCTATTTTGTATTTTAGTTGGGATACAAAAAAAAAATTGTCTAAGCAAAATTCCAGTTAGGAAGCTACATTATACATTATTTGTATGTGTTGTGAAATACACACAAAGAGATAATGTATCAGTAAAATGTGATATGAAGGCTTTACCAGCATATGTATGATATTTGATTTGATGTTAAAGCCATAAAAGTATTAAATCCTTCTAAATTATGCAGTCCAGAAACATGATTCCTAAGCTGTGCTATCAGTTTTTCTATTACACTATCAATTGTTCTCTGTACCCTGTACATTAAACAAGTATTTGCCAAGAATTTTACAAAGGTTGAAATCTTTACGGAAGAATGGAAAAAACTACATTGAAAACCTGAACAAGGAATAAAAGATGAAGAAGAGATGAAAACAGTACAGATTGCTAAGGAAAGAACAGAAGGGAACTCAGCTTGGGTTATAGGTTAAAAATGTGTATACTTTTCCCTCTACAGCCTGGGGCAGGAGCCAAGGTTACTGATTCTCACTACTCTTCTGCTCTCAGCAAATATATGTGAAACATCCCAGCAATGTTCCCCATCTCCTCCTGGTGCCAGTCCATGCAGATCACTAAAGCTTCTACTGCTGTTGCTACGACAGCAGCCCAGGCAATAGAGCAGACACCAAAATGTCCCATGGTGGCTGGTGGCCTGGCAGATGGCCAGTAGTATCCCATATTATGGAATTTCTGCTTCTTTTCAGCTTCTGCTTCCTCATTTTAGAAACAAGGATATTATACTCCCAGACCTCACACACAATGTAAATGAAGTACTTCACAGTGCAAAAATTTCAAAAATCAAATTCTGTTATATAACTTTGGTTTAGCTGCTTTGTGCATGCACGTTACATTTACATGATCACATCTTCTTCCATCTTAAGCAGAGAACAAGAGCATAAATGAGAGCTGTGTAAAGGATGCTGCCATCCATAGGACTCCTACTTCCTTGCTTTCAAATATATGTGGGAAATGCTAAGATGCTTTATTTCTGTCTCTGTACCAACTTCACAGGATATAGAGAGAGAGCAATAAAAATATAAATGTGATGAAGGCAGGAGATGGGCTGATTGGACAAGGGAGCTTGAGACAGGGAACAATGTAGAAAAAAATGATGAAGGAAAACAGGACAGAGTAAATGGGCCAAGTGGAAGCTGGGACTGGTTAAAGTTTTGGGATAGGAGAAAG
Source organism: Onychostruthus taczanowskii (assembly GCF_017590055.1). NCBI lineage: Eukaryota > Metazoa > Chordata > Aves > Passeriformes > Passeridae > Onychostruthus > Onychostruthus taczanowskii. The sequence goes on along the minus strand of NW_024497629.1, from coordinate 12,529,556 downwards.
GACAGTATGGCTGCTCTGGAACTAGACCCTCTTGCTTTTTCTGCAGAGTTCATCCCTTTTCACCAAGGGTCAATTATATTAAATAGATCTGCTAAATTCCCATAACTCCAAGCAAATTCAAGGGTTTGAACATATACAGTTCTCTACAATGTGAAGAACTGACCAATTGTGCCCTAAAAGTATCCAAGTGAGCATCAAAATTATATACCTAAATTTCTGGTTTAAAATGAGGATAACACCAACCCTCTATACTTCAGAGTAAAACTGCAGATGAAAAAAATGATTTTATAACTAAATAACTAAATTTATTAGGAAACACTCAGATGTGATGGTAGTGACAAATGTGTGAGTGAATTAATAGGTCTATCTTCAGAAGCAGTGAATAACAGACAGGGCCTCACATGGGATAATAAAGGAAAAGAGAAGAAATTAACTAGTTGCTTATGCAATGATTACTGTCTGCCCTGTGCAAGGTTTTACTTTGTTATCCTGTGGAAAAATCTATCATCAGAAAACAAAGATTTGCCATATAGTGCAAATACAAAGGAGAACTGAGTTAAGTAAGCCTGCTTAAAATTCTGTCATTTTGAAACTTAACAGAGCTTTAGGTGTTCAACTGGTATAATGATAACTGTAAATTAATAATTTCTGCTAATGAATAATAAGTAATAACTTTTAAACATAAAAATATTATTTTAATTTAATCTTGCTTTTTTGCTTAGGAAAAACTTGAAATAAGTAGAGAGAGTGGAATGATATAGAAGTGGTATCTCAAGTTTAGGTGTTTTGGGATTTTTTTCTTCCTGGTTTCTACCAGGCAGCCTTGACTGCAGATGTTTGAGAAAAGCAGAGGAGATGAAGTAATTCAGAAACAGCTTCCTAAGATGAGTAGAAACCTTATAAAATATTCATGCTGCCTCAAGAGTCCTGACTGTGTTTTGCTTATGCATTCACATTTCCTCAAACTTCTACCATTTGACCCATCCCAACCCAAAATCCAGGTCCAAATCTGAGTTTGTCTGAGATGTGCATGTCTTTTTCTGCTTATACTTAAATGTCTTCCCTAATCTCATTTACATCCCCTTTTGCATATCACATATTCTTCTAGCAGCATATATCAGCATGACCTAACTAGTAGTTTCAAAACATTATTTTTCACTTTGTGGGTAATCAGCTGTAAATTTTGTATGTATTGTTTACCTCTAGCAACTAAATTAAGTAAAACTAGAGAGCAGTTTTACTCCAGCAGTTTTCTCATGCTTGCTTTCTTATTTTTCCCATGGTTTACATCAAGAGTTGTTTGGGTTTTTTTTAATCAGCATATATACTGAATTCAAGAAACATATTGTAAAAACAGAATACTGCCAAGCAGTATGGCAGCATGTGATATCCGTTCATACTTTCCCTACTGAATTTTCCTCATTTCTTGTGAAAATTTTTCCATCTTAACCGAATTACCAGCTCAGAAGCACTGCCCTGTCATAGCACTAATAAATACTATAGTTCTCCCACACAGAGAGTTGCAGTAGAGCATATGTGCAGGAAGACAGAGCAAAGCTAAGTGTCATGATTCTCTAATGTCCATAGCTCAAAACTGCTACTCCAAAGAACTGAAAGGAATGGTGAAGAACCCATTTTAAGCAGGGGATAACTAAGTAAACATTAAAAAACACAGTCACATGAGAAAATGCATTAGGCTGGTAGCAATGATACGAACCTGGAGAAATTATGCAAGCGTTTGGGAAAACCACATTGTTCTCCTTCCAACTGTGTTTGAGAAACTGCAATGCATAACTGCTTGTGTAATCAAAAATGTTTCATCAGTCTAATTGTATGGGAATTTTCTGTTCTAGCTAGCAAATTCAAAGTTCAGAAAAAAAATGGAAAGGAATTCAAACATTAAGATGAAATTCTAGAAGTTCTGTCTTTTGTCCATCCCTGTCACCTAATGGACACACAAAAGGACATACTAGGTCAACAGACTTATGTACAGAACCCCCCTGCTGTATGGAATTTCTAGAGACTTCAATACATGTTTCAAGCAGGATCAACTCCTTCTGCAGCAGCTCTCCAGACAGCATTTCTAATTTCTGATAAAACTTTATACAATTTGCGGTCAAATAAATATTTATAAAGAAAATATTTGTTCTTTATATCTTACTTGAGTTCCTGTGAGCTTGTGGCCAGCATACTCCGAATGCTTTTGTCAGCCAAGGGACAGCCAGATAAACTGTAAGACATGGCAGGACATACAAGTATGTTAATCTTCTCATTAACTGAACACTCGCAAACAAACACAACATAAAAATTAAAAAGTAAAAGTTTGTAATGCAGAAAAGCGATGGGGCAAGTGCTGTAATATTGAATTCCGTAATATAGTTAACCCTCTGAATATATTCAGTTATCAATATTACTTCCAAAATTACATACTGTAAATGTTCTTGTTTGTTTGTTTGTTTCTCTATGAACTAGAAAAAGATAACAAAAATATTGGAGATTCCTGGGTTAACTACTTAAATGCTTAAAGTTTGGAAATTTTAGTAATCTATTTAAAAATAAAAGACGTTTATACAACACACAAATTAGCATGCTTTTAAGATCAACATATATTACTCAAAGGGTTAACACATAGTTCAACGTTTTACTTTGACAGCATTGTTGAGGTAAGCTGAAAACAATAAATTGAAAAGACAGAATCCACCATGAAAAAAATGAAGTCACACCTTCTATGTGAGGCGTAATTACCAGTCACATGACCACTCCCATCACACCCTGGTGTTGGACATCTGCCACCAAACAAAAACAAAAACAGCCAAAATAGTAAGTATGTTTAAAAAAAAACTTTTAAAAGTTTCATTGTTTCCAGTTTAGCTGCAATGACTGCAAGGGGTTTTAAGCATCCTAATCGAAAAGCTGCAAAATGAACAGGTTTAAATGAAAATGGCGTCTCCATACAATATAGCATCATTAAGAACAAGCAAATACACGTTAGCTTATCACTTTACTTAACTGGCAGTTTGAAACATTTATATGCTGCAAATGTTGCATGCTCATACTGCAAGGCGTATATGTATTCGTTGGTTTAAAAAAAGACAAAGAGAGAAAAAGTTAAAAGGAGATAAATAATTTCACCTCACATTATGCTTACGTTATTAAATCCTTTTTGCTCTCTTTGCATTGAGGGTATTTGGGTTTAGGACTTGGGATTGTAACTTCACCAGGATACCTTCTTTCTTCAAGTGCCTCTTGGAAAGGATCCAAATCTTCCGGCTACAGGCAAATATATACATATTAATTTCAGCTAGAGAAGGTCACATTTACAAAAATAATGCAAAGCAGAGTCATCAGATGGTATCTCCTTCTTATCCTATTCTGACAGAGAAAATTAATGAAATTATTTTATATATTTTCACGTACTAAACTTTTGTATAACATTTGAATATTTTGATAAATACTTCACAATATGTGAAATATATGATTTATTTAATTAGAAAAATAAAAAGGAAAAAAAACTGGCTTTTTTCTGTCATATTGTTTTTCTCTAAAGACTCAGGTCTTTTCCCTAAAGTCACTGCACAACAGAGAAAAGGCAAAGAAGATGACTAAATGCAGTATCTTATGCATCAAAAAGCCATTTTAAATAGCATTTTTAAGGATTTAGAAGATTGCTTCACCTTAACGATGAAAGAGAAGCAATCTTAACATCTACACACAGAATCTAAGCTGGGGCGAATCTCAGTGGATCTGTCTGGCAAGACAGAATGATATAATTTGAAATTAACTTTAGTGATGTTCAGAAATTCAAACCTATCTATTTCAGGAATGCAGTGGCTGAATGCAGGGATTCAGGGATTCCTGCAGATGGTGCTATAAACACCATTGCAGAAGTAGGGAGTTCTTACTCTGAAAAAAATTGCTGCTTTACCTCACATTTCCTTGATTGTGACAGATTTCCTGCCAACTCCAGTGAAATTAATAGCAAAACTGTACCACCAAAGCTAGAATGCATTCAGGCTATCTAGTGAAAATGCCTCTTCGTTGTGTATTTCAAAGATACTGAGAACTGTTTTATGGTTTAATTAAAATTAGTATGAGATGTGCTAAACACAAATGATTAGCCTAATTTTTAGCTATAAACCAACTAGAAGTCCTCAAACAACTAAACTGAATCGAGTGCAGGATTTTAAGCCATAGAATGGATAAGGGTTAAAACCTGACAGAAAAAAGCAGCATCAGTGAACTTTGTCAGCAGACCTCTTCAGTGTCCTGTCTATTCTGTTTTGAAAAGCAATAAAAATTCACTGACATATTTTCTTTATTTGCCACTTCTGTTTAAAGGGTATTGCAGCTGTCTTGGTATTATAAGTAGAAAAGTAACACTGATTTCTTATATGCCTTCTTTGTATTTTTGAGAAAAAGTATTTCATTAATGCAGGCCCTTACAGAGAGCTATCAAGAGCACATAAGAAATCTAGAAGATTAGTTGAAATAGTTGAAAGCTTACATTTTACTCTGCTGCTTTGTTTAAATTGATTTCTAAGTAATACATGCTTTCAAATAGCACATCATTTATGGTTTTCAAATTCAGCAGAATATCTTGTCTTCAGAGCTGATTATCCCAGTATTGCACGGTTATGTCAACTTGCTTATACAGAGTAACATAATCTGGATATAGCAAAACATCTTTACTGCAGAAAATATTTGTTAACAAGATGATGCTGTTAGAAAACATGATTCACATTCATGGTTCAAATGTTGTCTTATGGAACTTAGTCACAGATCAGATGTGTGCCAGCATGGTATACTCCTAAAGATTAACCAGCAAAAAAGTCTTTTTTGTAGAAAACCAGCTAATTTTGCTTCCTATTTCCCTCCGAATTCCAGAAAATGAATGAATTACCAAAATTAGACTGCAACAAGAACTATACAGATGAAAAAGACATACATTAATTTCTTTGGAATCATCTTCATCTATCCTACTTGGCTTCATTTTAGTGTAGTCCACTGGCAAGTCCCAGCAGTCACCCTCATTCAGCTGGTAACACCGGTTGTTCATCACGGCTTGTCGTTGTGGGGACATTGGCTCCAGTGGGGTCAAAATGGTGCAGCAACCATCTCGCTGCCTCTGCTTGTTCATGCTCAGATCCAACGTCCCATTTTCATCAACTTCCATATCAGGATTCTGTCAAAATAAGAAAAATATTGTTAATTCAGCTTCACACGGGCAAACTGCTACCTCTTCTTCAATCTGATTGCCTAGCAGAATGATAAAATGCTTTTCCATTCCTGTATAGATTGTAAGCATTGAGCCCCCTCCTACACATAGCATGATGCTGTTACACAACATTAATGCTGTTAAAGTAGATTTCTTCCTGAATGGCTAATTTGATGTTTGGGGGGAAAGGGGAGAGTCTTCAGTACCCCTCTTGCCACCCAGCACATAGGTACAATATTTGATATATAAAGGAGAAAGCTCTAAAGGTATTTTCTTGCCATTGTCTTTATGTTCTTGATTTATTCTCTGACAGGTGAAGTAACCTGTGAGGTAACATCTGCATAATTCTTGTTTTCAGTCCTGGCATGTATCTGAGTGATTAGAGAAACAAAAACCAGCTAACATCAAATAATCTTTGTTTCTTTTTTTCTTTTACATTAGCAGTCAGTGCTTGAATAGAAAATGTCAGAAAATTAAGCAGGGAGGTAGAGTACCAAAATAAGTCCTTTTGGAAACCATTTGTCAATGAGGAAATGCATTTAAGTTTCACAGCTCCTTCCCTGCTGATGAACACGTATTAACAATTCATGTATCTATTCTGATAATAATTTGTTCAAATTTCCGTGACAACTGGTACTGTGAAAAATGGGATGTATGGGGCTCTTCTGCAGAAACAAACAAGTGTTGACTATTGTATTAGATAAGGAGAAATAAGATATTTTAAAATGAACACAAAATTTAAAAACTAAGGACAGATAAGATAAAAATGCCCATAGAGAATCCCTCATCTTTCAAAAAATGAAGTGTTCTATGAGAAATTTGGTTTCAAAATGAATGTGAATCTGACTGACTCCTTGTATGTCTGGTGACTTTCTTTCCTCTTGAGTAACAACAGAGCTGCAGGAAACCACTGCAAATACAAATCTCTCTTTCTGAATTACTGCCTTTTGTTAGAACTTTTATTTAATTGCTGCTATCTGGCTAATGTAATTTAGAAAGTATTTATTTATCTCCTCAGAATCATTCCTTCAGTTGCAATATAGTGGCATGTTAGGAAAGAGGCCCTTTCTGGCTTCAACACAGCAGATTTTCAGCATTGTATTCCAACTTCTCCCATCATAATGAATAGAGAAGAACTGCATTTATTTGCATGAGAGAAAGAGATTTCACTCTTGAACAGTATTAAATCAATTAATATAAAAAGCAGCATTTGAAAACAAAGTCCAATCTGGCTTAGAGCATGAATATTACTAATACTTACTGCTACAGGTTTAGTTTGTTATGAATGATAATAACATGAGGCGGTTTGCACAGCAAGGGAAAGCAAATCTTTGTCTATAGGAGAAGAACAGAACATGTCTGCCAGCTCAAAATCTCTCTACAAGCAGAATAAAAATGTTTCCTCTGCACTGCATCTGTCTGCTCAGCCATCTAGTGGTCTCCTGTAGGCAACACTGTACTGTTTGCTTGTGCATGTTAAATACTCATTTTTTATCAGCTATCAGAGCCAAAACTTTAAAGTGAAAAATGAAATCTCCTAAATCTTTAACGAATGTTAATAGTGCACTGTTTTTTCTTAATACAGAAAGCTTAATGACAAAAGCGTTTATTTGTATCTGTATGGCCATTTTATAATATACTGAGGCTGTATGAACATACAGAACAGCAGTCACTCTGCAAGACTATTATGCACATTTTAAGTCACCTGTATTGGAGGATTTGTTCATTTCAAAGATATTATGCATTGACTTAAGAACTCTGCTATCACAGACAGGCAAGAAATTATAACATACAGCACCACAGATTTCTCTGCACTGAATCTTACAAGCTTAGGTCCCATTTGTGACTTTTAAATGAAAATGCAGAGTTAAAATCTTAATCGTTTTGCCACATGCATGAATCAGACTGCAGTTTGCAAAAGAAACCAATACCCAAACAGTAGTAAAATTAGGACCACTTGAGCAATCCGAACATCTTTGGTAATTATAGTAAGAGACAAATTTAAAAAAGGAGTACATGGTATCTGTATCATTAGTTTATAAAACCATCATGATTTCCTGTGATACTTGTGAGCAATTTGTATCTTTTTGTTGGTATTTTTCCTCCCTGCTTTAGCAGAGCCACCAGATTATGTTAATTTTGAGGGGGGAAAAAAGGGCAAGATGTACTAAAGCTTTTCTCTCAATCAGGGCCACAGAGCAAGTACAGTTAAGAGAAATCTTCATCAACAAACATATTTACTAATTTTTACCCTTGCACAGAGATCCTGAGGCTTAGTGGAGAGGTTCTGAGGCATCTCCCTGCAGCGGGTGGAGAGATTCAGAATAGCAGTAGCAGCCATGTGTGCTGCCTCCATGTCATGAGTATAGTCAAAGCTGCTCTTGCTGCAGGTACTGCTGGCACTGCTGCCTCCACCACAACTCATATTGCTGCTGCTGCTAGGGGCATAACTGCTTGTTGTGCTGCTGGTTGGACTTGAATTCTTACAGTAGCGTTTAGCTGTGGGAAGAAATATGACAAGGATGACTCAAAAGAAGGAGCATTCTGCATAAGTGAAGAGGAAAACAAACTGCTGGAGGTGAAATTTATAATGAGGAACAGTAACCAATGCCAAAAAAAAAGCCCGCAATAAGAATGATGGCTGTATTTCTTGATTTCTGTCTGTGAGTTTATATGCTACATGTGTGGGACTGTATGAAATAACCTCCTGCAAAAATCTGCATGACATGATCATGAATTGTTCTGACAAACAGGCTGGATTTATAAAACAATAAAAACACAGAAACACTGCTTTTACCCCACATATATAGTCAGACAAAAGGTACAATCTGCTCAGGTCATTCATTTTTATTAATGACAGGCAATGTAACACTATGGGACCTTTTCCTATATACCTGAGGAACTGTTAGTTTAAGGCCTAGAACTCCCCGGAGTTACTGGAGATCAAACCCACTTCAAGGCTGATGAGCTTGGCCTCTGGGCCACAGCACCACCCATATTTCGTTAAACACTTCATGCTTCCTAAAAGCTTCATTTCCTCCTACACCACAGGCAAATATGGCATTGGCCATCCCAAAGACAGGAGCACAACAGGAGAAAATAGGTGGTTGTCATGTGTTAGTTTTACCACGACTTGCACAAAGGCAGAAGCAATGGCTGTTTAAACAGCAACAACAGGTACAAGGGAAAAATCCTCCCCTCCCGCTTCAAACAACCTGAGCACCTACGACTCTTCATAAACCTGGTGAGGCCCAAAGACCCCTCCCTGCTCCCACTGCAAGCAGTGATGCCCAGCTGTGCCCTGACTGACACGAGCCACAGGTGGTCACACAAGAGCCAAAGCACTGACAGTGCTCACATCCAGCCTGTCTAAACACAAGGCAGCACTGCTGCTGCTTCTAAGTAACGCTCCTTGCAGCCAAAGGTATTACAGCAGTAAGGGCAAGCAGCCCTATTAGCCCACTTATTTCCCCAACCCTCTTCCAAGATGAGCTGTTTTAAGAGTGTTTATAAAAATGCAAGGAAGTGTGAGCTCGTCTCCAAAATGTAGAAGTTTATGTATTTTCAGAAAAAAATAAAAGTCAAGGTCAGAGGATACATCCATGCATATTACAGCAACTACTTCCCCTTAAGATGGAAATGTATACTGCAGAGATCATACCTTATAGCACAGTGTAACAATAACCAACTAGCATGCTGATTAGAGAGCTATACAAAAAAGGTCAGGCCCTAGACAGAGCTCTTCCGTGTTGGGCTCCATTTAAATGCCAGGCTCTTCACTTGTATTTGTCTGAACAGACATACATATAATAATCTGCTCCCATGAGCACAGCCCATTTGTGAACCATGGGCTGCTTTGGTAGGCAGACAGGGTTCAAAAGAAGAATCTGAAAGCAAAATGTCTCTGCTAGAGCTTATGTCATCTTTCTCTAAAGAACTGAAAAAAATCATGGCATTATTTTTACTGCAAAGGAAATAGTGTTTTACTTAAATCGTAACAGATGGAGTTTTCTCAGGAAAGCCACATAATGCACAGGGTGTGATTTTTTTTAAGTGAAGTGAATGCTAAACATTCATCACATTTTTTTTTTTTGTTTTGAACACATAGTAGCACTACACTAGCAGGCTATCCACTAATAAGAAATTTGTGAACTATTCCTCAAGAGTTTCATTATTAATATAGTAGTCAGTGGCGGTCATTAAAAATTCAGCATTTATCCATTGTTACTTTGTTACAGTATCCAAGACATGCAAGAATTTTCTGATACTTAAGGAAGCAAGTAATTGAATAATTCAGTTTTTACTGTGTTATGTTAGCACAGCAAGTACTCTGTACTACTGAACTTGCCAAATTAGAACTATCTTTCAAAAATCATAGGAACAAATAAGAATTTGTGATTTTCAAAAAAAGTTAGTAGTTATAATAGGTCACATTTAGACAGACATAAGAGACATATTACATGTGAAATTATATATATATATATATATGAGAATGTGTGCTAAAGAGAGGGAGGGAAAGAGGCAGCTTTTATACATAGGACTAACCATCAGAAACTCATGCAGGCTCTGATACGGACTCCTCTGTGGCCTTGGTCAAACTACATTATCCCTTGTATTCATTTTCTCTACAAACAGAAAGTTGCTTCTAAAATTTAGTTGTGTTGTGATTCACTTGCAAAACACTTTGAAGATGTAAACTGCTATAAGCATGCTACACAATTACTAGCTTTCAGATTACCAATAATTTAAGCAAAACTCACTTGGAGAGAAATGGCCATGGTTATCTTAACCTTACTGCAGCTGTACATTTGAAGATGAGTCACGTAACCCAGACTGTTCATTTCACATTAGCTTTTCAGAGAAACAAAGATCATTGATTTATAATTAATAAAATCAATCTGCTCACTAATGAAGGGAAAGATGCATTGTTTCAATACCAGATAGTTCTGCCTGATACAATGCCCACCCCTGTGGCACCAGGTTTATGAAGCTGTGCAGTCCATCTATGCTTTGTAATCCAGAGTGAAACCAAACGTGAAGAACATCTTCCCCATTAAAAACAGACACAGGTCTAACCAGCTGCATACCCAAACTGGGCTTCCATCAGATTATGCCCGGGGGCTGATTACAAAGAACCTCTCAAAGTCTAAAGGCTTCTCTTACTAATTAACAAAGGGGGAGTCGGAGAGATCCCAAACATGAAAAAGACAAAAGGAAGGTATTTGGTCTGGAATTCAGTTCTGCCCAGGCACCTTCATTCCCAATATGGTCTAAATAGTGAATGGTTTAGTAAATTAATTATGGTTTCAACACTTTTTCTGACTTGTACAATAAAAGATTCATCTCACCTAATTTCAGGTACCTGAGCTAGTCATTACAGGCTTCCTATACAGGCAGTGGAAGAAAATAGGAACTTTCAGGCCATGATTCACCTGACCAGTTTTAAACAAGCACTACAGGAAAAGATGAACTAAATCAGAGAAGCAACTACCCTTCTTGAATCTGAAAGGGGTGCCAAACTCAGCTGTCAGTGCCAACATTACAAAACTCTGAATATGGTCAGATGAATCCCACTCATAAAACTTTTTCAGTGTTTTGATAGAATGACCCAGACCTATTGGGGGGATGACAATAATTTCTGCAATCACCTAAGCAACTGAAAGTGTTGCCATCACCACTGCCTGCTGTGTCCAGCTTTTCTTACCTTTACTGCTGTGTACCATAAGCCAAGCAACCAATACACTATGCAACTGGTTTCAAAGGAAAAACAAGCCCAAAAATAAAAAATTTCTCAAGAATTACTAATTACCCTATCCAACGATCCAAAGTATACATTTTCTGTTTGTTTTTTAGTAAACCATACTTTAAAAAAATATCAAGGAAACAATTCAAAGGTGCTATTTATGTTTGTGTCACTCCCAACTCTACACTTACTGAAGATATAATCCCTTTTGCTGCTGATGAAAATACCATAGTAGCTGACAATTAAAAAAGAATTGAGAAGGGAAGCTATTGGTTTTTCATATCTTTAAGACTACTTCTCTTATATAGTCAGAACTAAAGCACTGTTTAACTGCACATTGCCCCCAAAACCTTAGATGTACTTTTGGGTTTTCAGGATGACCTTTCAGAACAGAATCTGCTTTTATATAAACATGCTTTACTGACATACATAATAGGCGTGCTCTCTGGACCCCCATAAAGTCTTTAGTAGTAATCATTAATTCTTTTATATACAAATATAAAACCATCTAAAAATAATGTGGCATTTTTTGAAGTGGTTCTTTTAAGTGAAGAGTTTCTTCCTGACATCTCTTTCATATTCAGTTATTTACAATAACTGTCAGCAAAATCCTTGTTCCATTGAAAGTCAGTGCCAAAATGTTTTAATAATTTCAGTGTGCCCAGGATTTCACTTCATCATTCTAAGAATTCAACTGATTTTCCTGAGCCAATTTAAGCCAAATTTGTTGGAGTACTTCCGAAATTTCAGAGATGTGAATCCTAGAGGTTTCATGAAAATCACTAACAGGGAAAAGACGAACTCAAATCAGGCCCCACCTCTGGGACCATGCTGGCAGGTCCATCTGGCCAAAGAGCACACACATCCCTTGGAACCAGGTGTAGTGTGCACTGTGTCCAGCAGAGCCAGGAGTGTGGAACAAAGCCATGGAGCAGCCTTAGTTGGCAGCCAGCCCGCTCCAGCGTTAACGGGTTTCCGCTGCTCCCAGCACGCACGAGCCCCCTGTGCTTGCTCTGCCAGCGTGAATCACAGGTACGCAGCGTCCCTCAGTCCCCTCTGGCTCACGCTACTGAGCAGTGAAGCCACCTAGTCCCAGTCCTATATCCCAGAAAAATTCCTATTTGTGTCAAAGGAAGATGAGTGTGCATAAAGACAGTGACCTGCATCAACACAGCCTTTTATTATTTAAGGCCACTGTAAACTTGTGCTTAATGTTACATGTATTTTCAAATTCTGGTGGTTTGGGAGAAAAAGTGAAGTTTGTCATTATTTATTGAAAAAGGGGCCTTAAATGAGAAAAATATGTATCAGTTGCTTATGCATCAGTAATTTGATCTGAAAATAAGCTTTTTCACAGGAACCCCAGCAGTATTGTGATGCTTTCCTTTCTGCAAGAGTAGACAGAATATATACGCAATATTTAATATGAATTTACCTTATACTAATGTAAACTCATTATCTTCCTAAACACAGATACAGTTAGTGCTTTACTTTTAATGCTGTTCAAGCCCTTATTCTGATAAAGATAAATAAGATGAAGGTATGAGGAAAAAAAAGGTCTTTTACTAAAAATAGGTTTCCTTTCACAACCCTCTTCCTTTCTGCTACAGTGCAAGAATATGTCTGTTAATTCTATGAGAAAGGAAAATATCCAAAGTATCAGACATATGAAGGCAAGAGCCATTGTAATTTTCTATTTGCTCACTTCACTACTTTTAAATGTCAGTCTGTGTTCAGGCAATAGCATAAATTGTTCTGTATAGTATGTTTCTTTCTGTTTTCTTAAACAAAAAGTCTGACACCTGCCTGAAATTTCTTATAGTCACTGAGTAGTATCAAGCATTTTAACCAAAAAAAAAAAAACAAAAAGCTGCTAGCACTCAAAAAGAAGAAAAAAAAAGGGTATGGTTTAGTTTTATATATATATATATACATATACACATAGAATATATATGCATATATAAATGTATTGTTCTGAAAAATTCCCGATGTCTTCAAAAGCTACAATCCTTCTTTATCCTGTAGTTCATTTTTTTCCCCTAATGAGAAACCTCTTGCCTGACTGATTCCATCCATTGTCTTCTCCTGAACTGAAGCTAATATCAGGCTTCTCCTGAACATTTTAAAAATGTTAGGTTTTCCAGAGAATTCAACCAGTGTATTTGTGAGGACAAAATAAGCAAAAATGCCACTTTAAGTATGTAGCAGTGATTTCTGAAGTGCAATGAGGCCCAGGTTTTCTACTTCCACGTCCCCACAAAACCAGTATATTATCTTTCTGGGTTACCTGAACTGCTGCATGAAGGTGAGAATCCTAATGTGACCCTTGAGGCCAGGTCTCCCAGACAGTAACATAAGGATTATCTCTGTTACTTAGCTTTTATTGCCATCTCAATACATCCCAGGAGCTTAATAGCTGGAGATGTCTTTTGCCAGTGCAACAATCCTGAAGCAAGCACCGTATAAAAAACATTTATTTTAAAAGGCCTTTAAAATAACTTACATATGATAGCATTCCTCATAATACTGCATGAACATGAAAACATGTCTTATTTGTATGATGTTTACATATACAACAACATGATTAACTGCAAACTTGTCTCTCATGTATAAGAGTGTGCACCTCCTACCATCATATCCTTTGGGGGATATATCCCTGGATTGCACCTTGGGAGCTATGGCTCTCTTGCCATAGGCATGGTTGTCATAACTGTTATATTCAAACGAAGTCTTAGAGTATTTCTCTAGTTCCTTGGCCAAGTTGGAGCGGGGTGTGGTGGTGGGGACATTGTTTCTGTAGCCATACTGAGGGATCTCCAATTGCTTAACAAAGCACATGGGCCTAGAAATTAAAGATATGTACAGTTTGTTAGATGCAGTTCAGTTCACTATGTTTGTGCATAATTTATAGTTCAGATTAGAAAATCTTAGTTATTTCTTGAACTCAAGAGACAGCAATACTATATATTGCATTTCCTTAGTTTGGTTATTTTCAGCAGACAAACAATATTTATTTCCTTGAACAAAGCCTAGACAAAATTAATTCTCATGTCACTAAATGTATCCTGCAGCTAAAAGTATTTTAAAGTTCAGTTTTAAAATACTTCAGGGTTTCCCTTTCCCCTTGTAATTGCACCATAAAGCAAATATTTTTTTCTTTTGGGAGGTGAATCAAAGAGGGGTAAGCAGACTGACAGAAGAAGTTTGGATGAATTCTTTAAATATCAAGAAGAAGAAGTAGATTGGGAAGCTCCACCTAATTTATGGCATTTCCTCCATATTTCTTCCAACAGAGTTGTATGCTGTTTTTCTCTGTGCTTTCAAAAGTAACTATTCCTGTTTCATCTTTCAATATACAAATCCATGTTCATCTTGAGAAGAGTCTCAGAAGCTCTGTCAACTCTGAGCTGCTGCCTTGCAGGTCCTGCTTATCCTTAAATGCAAGATTCTGGCAGGAGCTGCAATTCCTGACACACAGATGCACACGTCAAGGAAGGTCCTGAGAATGAATACAACATAAAACTGTTTCAATTAAATATGTCTTTCATTTAGGATGAGGGAGGACAGTCAGAAGAAGCCCTGATGGATGTTTTTCAGTCATTTGAGAAACTTGTGAAATCTCAGTGAAAGAATGCTGCAGTGAACTCCACTGTCACACCATCTTCTGCATGTGGACACAGGAGTCATCAGCTCAAAGCAGGCAAACGAAGGCCAGATCCTGCAAACCCTGCTATAGAAGAAAGTGTTACATGACTGGGTCGTAGCAAGCAACTGCTACACAACACTGCAAGTCTACCTGCTGCATGTAGCAGGAGGTGAGGATGATGAACAGCACACCTGAGTGCTTCTGCTGGAATCAGGAAGCATATATATTTTTTAAATTTTTCTTCTTTTTTCTTTTTTTTTTCTGCATTTATAACCAGAGGAAATGGAATGAACAATCATAGGAACATAAATTCAGTTGAGATCAGAAGTATCATCATGTTGACTAACAGAGTGAAATGTGCTCAATAATAAGAAATAGTTTTTAAATATTATATAATGTTTTTCTGAATGAATTTATTATCATAACATTTATTGAGGATATTTATGTAAATATTACCAAAAAATCATATTATTAATATTATTCCCTTTGATTTACATATGTTTATTCCTTTAGACACTTCTTCCTCACAAAATACAGTGGGCTTATTTATACAGTGAGCTCATATGAATAATAGTTTGATCCTGTTTCAAGATAATCTATATTTAACCAAAAACCTGCAATTCTGATCCTGAACATTTAGTGCAAATCCAAAATTTCAGTGGAATAAAAGTCCTATGAATTTGATTTCTTTTTAAGTAAGAACTTTCAAATGCAGGTGGGATGGAAAGTGGGATGAAGACAAATATTCAGGATTTACTGTTAAAACATCTCTGTCTGCCCATCAATTGCCTGCACACAAATTTTATAAATAGCTGCCAAGTTCATCTTAAATACTTCAATGACTTAAAGGTAAAAGGAAAGCAAGAGACAAGATGAAAGAATTATCTGAGTTGCCTGTAGAAACTGAAACATGAGGCAGCTCACAAGTGAAGTTAAGATTGCAGAACAATCCTAGGGAGTTTGCCAGCAAACTGGATGCTGCTTCTGAGCAGTTGCCTTCTATGGCAACTGACTTCAGTGGCTTCTCTGTAATGAGCAGTGGTAAAAGCCACTGCAATTTTCATCTGTCTTTTTCCATCAAGTGAGAAACTGCTTTATTCCCTCAAAGAGTGGAGTTTTTTTACTAATGGGATTTGAAGAACTCTTCTCTAAGAAACCTCTGTGGGATGTTGCATGCCAAGCTGTGCAAACTGAATTAGGGGCAGTTAAGATAAAGCCCATCAAAACAAATCTGCAGAAGGAGAGCACAGTCAACAGCAATGATGAAAAATCTTCTGTAGATGTGAACCGTAATTCTGTGTTCCCAGCTCCACGGAAATCTGGTTTTTGAAAAGACCATCAAGATTAGATGAACTTTTAAGAGAATATTTGAAGAACGGCATTGATAATACAGCAGAAAACTTTAAGTAGCCCAATCGGTTCTTAAATCTAAAAGACAGCTAAAGACTGAGAACTATGGGATAAGTAGGAAATTCTAGGAACTAAAGCTGCAGCACTTCCTCCATGCTCTTTGAGGCAGCTGGGAGGGATGTACCTATCCCAGCCCACAGATATTGCAGTATCCATGGAGAAATTCTGCAGCTTTTGGGGCATCATCAGCATAAGGCTGGTACAATCATGCAGAAGTTTGATTGCTTTACATGCATCCTTCACACTTCAGCTCCTTAGAAGTAAGATTTTTTCCACCCACATATCTCAAAAGAGGAGACAATAGCACAAAGCTGGATGCAACTTCAGATAAATGCAGAATCCTACATGGATGAAGAAAAGGAGTATAATAATATAAAATTGGTTAAAGGTCCCTTCCATATGAACATTTAGATAATTCTTGTCTTTTTCTTCTCTCTGTCCTTCCTGGCAGAGAATGGGGGGAACAGAGACAAAGAACTAAGCCTGATGTTATTTTGGAACCTAAGCTATATCTGGTACTTTTCCAAGTGTCCTGCCAAAAGTTTACCAGTTTGGTAATGCAGATAGGGCTTCTGGTTTAATTTAAACTGATATTTACTAGTAAAAGCCTGCTGAAAAAACCAAGACTTACCGGTAAATATTAGTTTATTCCCAAAAGATACCAACTTTTTTCACACTGTTCTTAGACTTTGCACTCCAGCAGTCATCTTTACACCAAACAATGCCTAAGACAAAAATGAGCTTTTCAGCTTTACATGTATTTGCCAAAATAATTACCAACCCTCCCCCATGAAAACTGAGTGGGAAAAATACACTGTGAGAATTGGATCCAGAAGCCCTAATTCTAACTCTTCTTTAAAGGAGATATATATGTATATACAATGTATATAAATATAAATTCTCAGATTAGGTGAATGTGTGATGAATTCTGCATAAGAATAAGTATTATAGTGATTTCTAATACCTTAAAACCCGATCTGATGCCTGGTTTGATTTTGACACATCACAGTTCTGATGCTTCTCTTGAGCTTTAGCCAGTTTCTCTGCTGCAGCAATAGGACATCCAGAGAGGCTGCAATTACAGAAAGGAAATTTAATTGTCTTGTCCTGCATAGTTTCACATTATAGCACTGATCCAATTACTCCTTCTCCTCCTTAGCAGCATCAGGAAGAATCTGAAGGAAAAGGGTTTCCAAAACTGTTTTGATCATGTCTATTTTCTTTAGAATAGACTTCTTTTCTTCTGCTTTCAAAGTTGCATGGTAAATCTTACATCTGCTCTTCTTCTCTCACAGTATATGGGTAGATTATTCATGGATGTCAGCCAGGGAACATACCAGTAGGAGAGGAGAATATAAACTGGAATCTACTGTGCAGCTCTGCTAGCAGACTTGTGACCTTTACGCATCTACAAATGCTGCCAATGAAATGGCTCCTGAAGACAATTAAATGACAACAGCATATAGGCCAAATCTTGTGCTGCTTCACACCTCATTCAGCTCCATTAACTCCAATCTTTTTGTTAGGCATATAAATGAGTGCAAAATTTTGCCTTGGGTTGCTAAATCTACATGTCAACTGTTAGTGTTTGTTCATGAATTTCAGCCACTAAAGTATGCTTTCTAGTAGTAGATGATGTAAAATGCAAAGCATTTCTGCACTGGAAATTCAATTATATTTGCTAAAGCTGAACTATTATTGAAGTGGCAATAATAAGCCTGATTCTTATGGAAGATTTAGAACTGAGAAAAATAAATATACAGATACCAGCAGATGGTGCTCTTAGTGAAGCTGTAAAACCCTGTGACCTGACAATGGAGGGGTTCCTTTCCTTGTCTTAGTCTATTGCATGCTTATGTGATCACAGCTCTCTGTGCTCTCCACAGGAATAGAAATTAAAATGAAAGGCAAATCAGTGCATTCCCAGATGCTCCCTTCTTTACAGGAAATAAGTGGAAAAAAAAAAAGAAAAAAGTGTAGTAGAGAAAAATGCCCCAAAAGCTGCAGAAAGAGGTAAGCACATACTGCAGAGTGCTCCCCCTGCCCGCCCTCGCTGCCCTAGTTCTGCAGAGGGTGAGGGAGCTCTGCGCAGCTCTGGAGCCATGCCAGGGGGCAGCTGCGCTCCACTGACATGCTCTTCCTCAGACACCTCAAATATTCTAGTGGAAATTCAGCCAGAAGTGAATGCTGCTTCAAGCAGCAGTAATTCCCATAAAACCTTCTCAGGGGTTTCTGCTGCATCTACTGGCAGGGTCGCTGCAGAGAAGGGGCACCAGAGCCTGCTGCAGGCAGGCTGGTACCCACAAGAGTCTTCTGGGGGAAATGCAGCTGATATGAGGGGCTAGGTGAGACTGAATGCCCAGCACTTGTACTCCCTTAAGCCTTAATGCTACAATTAACAGTAAAAAGGAATTCAATAACAGGAACATTGCACAGTTCCTTTTACCCTCTTATCCTCTTAAATTTTCTGGATTTTTTAAAACTGTAAAGGAAGAGCAAGATTTTATTATTGTTCTGTGGGAAAACTATAACATACAGAACACCAAAGTAACATTTTCAAAATTTGTTTGACAGAATGTAACTTGCAATAGTATCCCTTCTCTAAGAATCTAGTACTAATCTTAGGAAACCATGGAAAAGTTGCTTTTTTCCTTGATCTTTTTTTTTTTTTTAATAGACTACTTGCTTCTATTATTTCTGCCTTTTCATTTTTAAGGGTAATGAAACATGTTCTTAATGTTTCTTAAACAGCCAAGATTCTCATTCAGTTTTAGGTGAATAAGTACTTAGGGATTATGACTATGGTCAGTAAGAAAGCTAACAGCTGTGTATTTAAAATACTGTTTCTCGTGTATTAAAAAAAAACCAGTAATTTAGGATTTGAGTAGGTTTTTTCATTCACTAGAAAAAAATCTCTGAAGAAAGTGAAGTGTGAGAACATGAACTCTTTCCTAGTCCTGATGTTGAAAAAATCTTTCTCCCTGCAATACACCCTTGAGGAGTCATACCATTTGTTTTGTACAACTGCTGTTCAGCAAATATCAAAACAAAAAGAAAAAAAAAGTCCACTCAAAAAGCTAAGGATGCTTAAAATGTCTTCTGTGGATCAATCCATCCATACTACAGCAAACGCACACTCGTTCTCCTCAGAAAATACATGAATAAATGTTACTCTTTAAAATGGAGAAAGCACACGAAGCACCATCTGTCAATCCTCAGAACAGAACAACGACACACACTCACTCCCCCCCACCAATGGACTGCTAGAGGGGCTGCAGTTCGGAGGCACCGTTCCCTCTAGATTGGTGTCCAGCGACGGCATCCTTACCTTCGGTGGGAATTCCTGTTGCTATTTACGTGGCCCCGGCCTGTGCAGCCTGGTGTAGGACACTTAAGAACATTTTCATGCATGGCAAGAACTTGACAAGGAGAGTAAGAGAAAACAGCAGAGTATGAAAACAAGAAAAAAAAATCAAATCCCAGTATATATGAAATCATTTTAAAACAAAGCAGGATTCATTAACAACCAGCATTCCTCCAAATACACGTGACACACATAGCCAATAAAGCCTGATGAGGAAACTAAGTATTGTGACCCTATGCTCATTAACACAGGGCAACAGTGAAAGTTATGGAGGTTACAGAACCTATAAACAAATGCATCTCTGGTGCAACAGTGAAGCAGAAGACGCCCAACATCTTCTTCATACAAAACCACTGAGCAAAGATCAGCTCAACAGTAAAGGGTGGGCTAACAACCATACAAAACAAAATTACAGACTGGAAAAACTCCTTCAGGAAATGTATGTATTCTTAATAGATAGCCTTATAAACAAAGTATCAAACTCATGAGCTGAAATCTACTCTCAAGCTATACCGGTAGAACATTGAATTATTTGAAACACAGCTCAGTACAACCCTGAACAGAATTTAACCCTAACTATAAGGCAGCCCGATTGAGCTAGGCACCAGTTCTGCTCGCTTCCACATAGATATATCGTTCAGATCTACATAGTGAGCAGAATGGATCCTTTATTTTTTTACTCATGTTCTCTACAAATGTGATTTTTTTTTTTCAAAATACTAAGAACCAAAATTAAGTACTTAAAAATTGAGAGATGGCAAAAAAAAAAAAAGTAAAAAAAGAAATAAGTGGTACAAGCTTAAGCAAGTAAACTGATTTACATCCGCATCCACTGCAAGCTGGATGGAAAACTTACTCCAAGGCTGCTCAGAGCAGTACCTCTCTAAATCATAAAGCTCATGCTATGAAGGGCCAAATTATCAAGAACTTTTTGGGAGCACTGAAGAGTTTTTTATGACATGAAGCATATCTGAATCCATGTCTCAGAGCTGGATAGCAGTACATCACTCAATTGAAAAAAGTTATCCAGCCCTTGTGAAGTTTCTCATTTTCTCACACAAGAAGTGGTCTGGAAGCCTGTATTTAGTTCTCACTCAAAAAAAAAAAAAATCTAATAAAATCAGGAGATACGTTGACTGAGTTAAGAACTGAATAAAAGCTGTTCAGAGACTTGAGAATTAAACCATGTATGCTCATTAAAAGATAACCATCATCATCATCATCATCACCCCATCATCAGTGTGATAAAATGTGTATAGATGCAAAAGCTTCACTCTGAAATTCCTAATATTTAAAGCTGTTCTTGAAACATGCTTCACAAGGCCAACATCACAGGAAAAAAAAAGATGAGCTCACCTTTGTCATTTTAGTAGGTACAAGAGCATGCAAACAGTTTAAAGCTATATTCTTCTTTGATTTGCAAAGTCTTCTAAAGAGCTTTTTATTTACCATTTGAAAAAATGATAGAACTTTGAGTAACTGAATAAATATTTGTATTTCAGAAAATTACAGGGTCTTGGAAAGCAGAGAAATTACTTTATTTTTTCTACTGTATTCAGAGACCAACCAAACTACAGCAAAGTTTCCTAAAGCACTTCCTCATTACTTTACTTCTGGAAGAAGCCACTGTACCAGGAAAGAGGAGACTTGTTATGTCTGCCACTTTTGCAGTGCTAATCTTCTTCTGGTTTCCTGTCCATCTGAATCTACTTTCCTTTGGAAACTGGGGACCATTTTAGTTCTGACCGTTTTTATAACATTCCCTTAAGGCTGTTGCAAATTCATTGAGGTTAAGTCCAGAAGTGCTAATGGACAGTGAGGATTTTAAGTTCATACGGAATGGAATCCATAGCTCCGTTTTAAAACTGGTGTGAAAGAAAATAAGATCTTAGCTAGACACTTCCTGATGAAAACCAGCACAGAGTAATTAGCTTCAACAGGACCATGCTGATTTCACCAGCCAAGGAGGTGACTTCCAGAAATGAAGCCCTCTGCCTTTAGGTGGGTGTACACGAGCTCATATGAGTGAACTTCCTATGCAGAGAATTTACTGACATGGCAGGAAGTTCCACCCATGTGACTGAGAGGTGTCATTTGCTCAAAATCCTGAGTTCTGTAGCTAAGTAAACAGCCAAATTATTATTTTTTATAATATGCACTAGTTTAATATAAATTATGTTTCAGACACAACAATAACACAGGAAAGGGGTTGCAAGTTTTTCAGGAATAATTATTCCTGTACAAGACAGTAAGGACAGTTGATGTGACATTAGCACGCAGAAGCAAAAGCAGTGCACATCTTCTGGAAACCTTTTTCTCTGTTGACTAAATATGTCTATTAAAAATAACCTAGGATTCTCAAAATCAAAGAATACAGCTTTAAAAGTTGATCTTTTAGTGTAAAGTTAGTAAAGAATGGAAACGATGGAATAAAGGAAAAAGTATAACACAGAACAGTTGACTAACTTGAGACAAACCATACTGAAAAATGAAATTAATTTTTTAAATAAAAGGTTTAAAAAGCATGCTAGAAATTTTTTGTAGTTTTATCCCCAGTTTCCATGAAAGAATGTGAACTTACTTTCTGGAGGGACCCTATCTTTGTGTGGGCATCCTGACAAACTGCGGTGATGGGGGTAAAGCCCCGTTACATGGCCAGTTCCATCACACCCAGGGGTAGGACATTTGCTCTCTTTCTTTTCTGTTCTTGAGGGATCTATAATTTACAACAAATGTGTCAAGTGAATGAGTCTTTTCACATTTCTGTAAGAAGGTTCATTTAATCATGTCATTTACTCTTTGGTAAATGTTATTAAGAAAACTGGAAAAAAACCCCAAAACCCTTCTACTTCTTATCACAGTTCTGTCATTTTTATCCTGTTATCTTCTTCTCAGACTGCAGGCTCCCATGATCACGGCATTATCCATTCACAATGATTGGAAAATTACCTTTTTATAGCAAAGCCGTACCACTGTCAATCAATGTTCTGCTGGCAAGCATTAGCTCAAGGGTGAAAGGTCATTTGGAAACTGTTTAGATGGAGTTTCCCTTCTTTACATTCTTATTTGCCTCATGTGTTAAGGTCTGCAAATGTACTGTCATAGCAGTTCAATGTCCTGAGAGTAGCATATGCAGCTCTTCAGCATGATTCCACAAAAATCCCTTTTCCAAGACACAATGAGGAAATGATTCTTGTTTTCTTTAAATTCCTTACAAAGTGGTAAAATTACATAAATATTCCTTGATTTTCAATAAATTATGGTGGAGTAAACATTGTAATCAGAATTACTGGAAGTATTGCTTGCGCTGTAAATCTTGGCCATTACCAACACGCATATGTAACATTTGAATATTCATATGCTTGAAAGGTTAATGACCTTTTAGAATGTTGTTGGATTCTCTGACTACAAATCAAAGAAAAGTCTAACTAGACATTTTTCCCCACAAAATAAAGCTTTCTGCCAATGATGTAATGGAATACCGGTGACATTTATCCTGATTTAGAAATTTCTCACATAACTTCATCTGCTTATTTCCTTTAACAGAACATCTGTAGAATATCTATTCTTCCAGACAAGGACACAAATTACATCTTATCATCTTGACCACAGTTGCCAGGTTTTGGACATTATTTTCATATCATTATTAAAGGGATAAAATTCAGGATACAAAAACTGCTACAGTTTTAGCTTAAGATCACCAACAGCTTTTTTAGTCCATCATTCCTTTCACTACCCAATCTGAACTATCCTCATTTAATAATTTTGTGTTGCTCTTGTAATTTCTCTGCTTCAGTATTGATGCTTTTATTTCCGTAAAATAAGATTTTGCTACTTGTTTTCCAGTAAGACTTTTTTACATTAAATTCCATCATAGCTTCAACAGAACCCTCAGTATAATAGGGGGAAATTTCAATACTTGTTGAACTTCACAGACAACCCATTCTTTTCATCATGAATCAATACAATCCAGAGTTCATATTCTGTTTTGGACTTATCTTTCCCCGATTTCTCTCTGGTAGGTTTTATATATACTTTTACTTTTCAAGTTCTTCCAAAACAGCTTCAGTTTACAAAAAATCTTTAGCTCCTTGTAATGACTCTCCTTGTCTTCAACCCATTCTTAAAATATAATCTCATACTTAAACTCTGTGTTTTGCAAACACAACCCCTAATTATGGTAGTTTTATTTTACTTAACTTGCATGTGGACTGTAGAACACAGTTCTTTGTTCCATGCTGTTTAACAACAAATAAACATATGAATTTATCTCCAATGTGCTATACAATTATCACAACACTCCTGGGAAGACCATAATCTCATACATCAGGAAATTGAAGAAAGAGATCAAGAAGTTAAACCCAAGGCCACAGAAGGAGCAAATGTCAGAGGAGGGATTTGAATTCCTGCCAGATAGGCCTGTGCTGAGACCACTAGAACAGCAAGCCCACAGCTACATACATACACAACTCTAAGCAACTCGTCAAGTACTTTGGGATGTGTAAAAGTATTAGGTAAGTGAATAGATAATGTAAATGAAATACAAATTATGTAAATACAACAATATTCAAGGACTGCAAAAAATGTAGATGATTAATAGACCATAATGGCTTTTTAGAGACTTTAAACTAGAGGTACTTTAGCTACTCGACATTCTTAAAACTCCACCAAAGTCAGTGAAGGTATTGTAATTTAGAGCAGCTGAGGATCTAGACACTTGCATCCTACAGCATCATGTAAATCCTGCTCTGTATTCAAGTCTACATCATAAAGTTATAGCACATATCAGATCCTTAAGAGCCTTTATGGTCTAATGAGTCAGAAAAGATGCTGTATACTACTCTTAATGATTTCAAAACTTGCATAAAATTGCACTTGAACAATTTCCCATTGCTTTTAATGGAAGACATTTGAGTAAACTTTTCACAACTTTATATGAAACATTGGATACTGTTCTGTAAATCCTCTTCTGCTATTTGGGAGAGACATTGCAGTTTTACTGAACTCTGCAACCTTTTCTTACTCCTTGCCACAATGGAAGTATTTCCTGAGTGAAGGGTGTCAAAGGACTTTAAAAGGTTTCAAAATGCATAAATTTCAGAAGAAGACATGTTTAGAAAGCTTAAAATGGCAGGGGAAAATGTTAACGGTCTCTTAATAGTTGTTTCAGTGATCTTTGAACCAAGGGGCAGTTCTCACTGCAAACCTGTGTTCCCAAGAAAGTTTCCACCTAACTTTATCATATATCTCCGAAGGTATCTCTTCCAGCAGTCTTTGGGAAGATAACATGTGACTGGAGAACAAATGATATAAGTAACTGTCTTACTTCAAGCTTCTCTCAACAACTACCAGAATATTCCCTACAGGTCTGTTGGTTTTGCTTGGTTTAGTTTTTTGTGGCTTTTTTCTTTTTTTTTTTTTTTTTTTTTTTTTTTTTTGTTTGGGTTTTTTTTTTTGTGGGTTTTTTTTTTTTTTTTTTTTTTTTTTTTTTTTTTTTTTTTTTTGGTTTTTTTTTTATGTGGTTTTTTTTTTGGTTTTTGTTTGTTTTGTTTTTTTTGGGTTTTTTTTTTTTTTTTTTTTTTTTTGTGTTTTTTTGGTTGGGTTTTTTTTTAGTGTGTGTTTGTTTTTTTATTTTTTTTTTGTGGTTTTTTGTTTTGTTTTGTTTTAAATAAGGGAATTTTTCTTTCTTTTGATATTAAAAAGGTCAAGAATGATACACTCCACAAAGTTTCATTGTCCAAACTCCCACAGTATTTAGTCTCGGGTGAGCCTTTGACCTATTACCAATTCAGGCTGCAGCTCCCAAGAAACAGGATGGTTCCAAGAAGCTATAGAATTTACTAAAATAGGATATCCATACATTTCTCACTGTCAGAAATGATATAGGGTTTTTGGAGAGAGCAGGCCTATATACAAAAAGGTTTTCCCAGCTATATATATACTGAAAAGATTGGACAATACCAGAATTCAAAAACCCTTCAAAAATTAATTTTTGTTTGCCATGTTTTCTGTGTTTTTAGAGACATATACATACAGGGAAACGTATCCATAATAGGTCATATGTGAACAACATTTAGCACAACATCCACATGGCTATGTAGTAATACACTAACTAAATAAATCTGTCTTCCCCAAATGCCCAAAGTTACTACAGCATACACTGGACTATACTTGTAGTTAGAACAAACAAAAATTCACTAAAACACATTGCAGCAGTGTTTGACATCAGTAATTTTCATGCATTTCTAAAAGACTGATCATTACTTTTGTTCAAGACTTGTGAAAAATGACCAAAACTTTATTGGATCAAGATGTTGTCTGCCTACATGAATGTCACAGGCAGATTACTTTTTCAAAACATGGATTTACAAAAAAAGAGAAAAATGCCCACCATGTCAATTGTAGAAAGCAAACCAAATATTTTTACAACAAATATAAGCTAAACTCAGTCCCTGTTTAGCATCTCCCAAGAAATACCACGTCCTGAACTTCCACTAAAGTCAATGGGAATCAGGGGTGTTCAATGAATCTCAGGAGGTATTGAGCACTTAATACAGCATGGCCCTACATGTACAGATATAAACACGTTAAAGAGGGGTGTCATAATATAAACACACCATCACCATGATTATCCTGCAAATTAAAAGGCATTCTAAAGGTAACCTTTAGTCTGTTGGGATTTTTTTTGTTTTGTTTGGTTTTTGTTTTTTTTTTTTTTTTTTTTTGTTTGTTTGTTTGTTTCTCTTGTATTGAATTATGGTCAAGGCAGCACCTTAACTGTTTCCACAATGGAATGAAACCAGTGAAGTGGAATGCACATAAGAAAGAAATTGCTATTGATCTCAGCCCAGGCCACACCATGCCTTGCATAGCAAATGGTTTCCATTACCTTACTATCTTAAGATAATTAATGTGCAGTCACTGCCCTTATCTTATGTTATCGGTCATTTTGATACTGTTCAATTTCTATCAGGCAATTCTACATTTTAGACAGGAGAGGCTTCATCAATAACTGTCATTTGATGATAATTTTATAAGTCACGATGCCACCTACCCAATCCAATCTGTAATATATGCACTTCATAGCTGATTGACTATCTGCTGCATAAACCCCCCCTTCAATATAGTTTGCAACACAATTATCTTTTTAAATTATTACTATAAAACATATTAAAACCATGAGAAAAATCTTTGCCTCTTTCAACATGATCTCTTGTTTAGTTTCCCTGAGAAGTTGCTTTTTTAATTTAGCCAATGATATACTGTGCATATTTCTAACACTGCAGAATGAGTTCTTTCATTTTATAATCATAGCATGATGCGATTTTACAATCATGTCATACTACAATTTTAATAAAGTTCCCATTATGTGGAGTTAACACTTAATTTCAGAAATCTATGCAAAAACTTAACATGTTAGCTCACACTTTCTCATGACATAACATACGGTATATAGAAATATTACCTTTACCATAATATGGCTTTTTGACATGGCCGTCACTTGGTTTAGGCTTCCTGTCATCTCCAGAAAGGTGTCTTGGAGACTGTTCCTCAAATGATCTCATATTATCCCTCCTTCCAGCTTCCACTGCCATTTTTTCTCTCATGGCTTTTGCTCTCTCTGTTTCCAAAGCAATTGCTTTCTCAAGCAGGGTTAAGTTACCTTTTGTCATATCAAACACTTCTTCAGACCTATCTGAAGTAATAGAGGTGGTATCATCGTCTCTTTCATGACAACCATCCTCCTTGGCACAGCTAGAAAAAGTCCTAGATCTGGGGCTCAACTGTTCTTCAAGCCTCATTAGGTTCATCATATCAGAGTAATTCCGGTCTGGTGTTCTTCCTTGGAAGTCATCTTCTTGCCTGACATGCTGACGAGTGTTCATGTTTTGCTGTTGATTTCTTTCCTGTGGGTTTGTCTCACTGAGTTTCCTAGCCAGATCAAAACACTGGTTCCTTAAGCACTCCAAACTGCTGAGACACACCTCTTCATCACTCTCCTCCACTATTTTTTCTGTAAGTCCATTGTTCACAGGCTTCCCTAGCATTACAAAGTTCATATTCCTATTGTCTTGCTGTGAAGTATTGTCTGCATAATTTCTGTCATTAATATTTTCTGAAAGCACTACACCATGTCCTTGTGCTAATAATTTAAGGGAGTCCACTGTTTCCCTAACAACATCACTGTCTAAATCTAAACTCAGCTCACTTTTTCGACCGATATTTTCATTTTTGTCACTATCATCTTCCAGACTATTAGATGTATTGCTGTTCATTTCTGATTCTGTCCTGGCTCTGTATGCTGCATCCTCTGCAATTTTGCCAAGATTTAACAATGACTTGGCCACCAGTTCATCGTAATTATCATACTCATCATTATTGTTATCGTCTTTTTCTGTGTCTTGCATTATTCGAGTATTGTGACAATTCATTTGATGGTCTTCTGCATAAAAAACAGAAACAAAGAAAGAAACAAAGAAAGAAAGAAAAAGGAAAAGAAAAGAAAAAAGTGGCTACAATTGGAACTGTTGTTGCAATTGCACGGACAGAAAACAAACTGCATGTCAAATATTGTTAATCATACAGCAATTTTAGAACGCTATGGCTGACCCATTTGAACTGAATTCTCTATAGTCCATAGGGCTATTTTTGTTTATTTGCTATTCACATGAATTTCTTTCACAGAACTGATAAGAAAAAGGCAATCAAAATGCTAATTACTACTACTGCTGAATATTATGGCATTAATACTTATGTTTCTCCTTTCACTTCTATATTCACAATTTTATGGGACTTATTGCAATCACATTATTCGGATGACATAATTGCCTGTGTTTCCAACTTTTCTCATTCCTGTATTTCCTGTAAATGTGGTAGATGGCAAAAGAGTGAATACTACTGGATTTATTCTTTTACTGATGAATGCCATTCACCAAAAGAGAAAGAGTATACTCCAAGAAGGAAAAGTCACATTTTTAACACCATACACACAAATAACACTAGTTGACCAATAGCAATGCAAAAATATTAAAATGGCGTTTTACTTAGTGGATCCATCAGTAAAATCAAAAGCTCTCAGTTCAACTGTGGAGAAGTTAAGAATTTTAAAAAGAGTTGTTACACGAAAGGAGGATAGAAGGAATTATATGCACAACATAATTTTAAGTAAATATGCTAGCCCAAATTTTATAGTCATATATGTATGATAGGGCTGTTATTTATTGTTTTGTGTACTGTAACAGAATGGTGCAGCGTTATCACATTTTACTCAGCTTTGTTCTAGTAACTGTTTAATAACATAGGGAGGGCTTAATAAGATGGAGCCAAGGAGAGGCACTGAGGAGGAGATTCACCTCACCTAACTTTAGACATAAGCAAGGCAGACACCTACACCTACATCCATGGTTCCGTCCTCAGTCAGTAAGAGAAGCAGACACTTTATGGACACAGCCCACCTGATCTGGTTAAGATACCTTCTTGAGAATAAAAATGATAACCACTACAAGTGCCTGTTTCTCTTCATTGACAACAAAGGGGCATAAACTTGATGCCCACCTTAAAAATACCCACACTCAGTCAGATGAATATCATTCAGAGAGCATCTTCTGGTATCTCATGTTCACTCAGTTATGACATTATTAGACCCAGTCTTAAAACATACATTCATAATTACGGAGTAATGAACACTGCACAACTTATATTTTGAAAATTGACTACACAAGCTGTATTTTGCAGCCCTGGACAAGAAAGTTCCTATATCTGTCATTACAATGACATGCTAGGCCAGTTTCTCAGATGGTGCAAACTGAAAGAAACCAGTAGAGCTAGGATAATTAACACCTGCTCAAGAGCTAATCCATCAACTTCTGATAGCATCTTTTCAGCTTACATGTATTTTCAACACTAGTGCTCCTAAACACATAGCAATTTCTGAAGTGTGGCTCATATTTTGGGTTAAACAAATCAAAGTGGGAAATTTCAGGTAGTAGGTGGCTTGTGCACTAACATTTTAGAAATAGGAAATAGTGATTGATAAAAAGTTTTTATGTCAATAGTCAAGATAATAAATCAAGAGTTGTAAAACAAAGCTAAACAGCACAATAATTAATATTTCAGCCACAAGATAGTATTTCTTCTACACAGTGGTTAGGGATCCTGGGATGATAGTAGGCTGTAGTTAAGCAGCAGAACTGGTTGATGACTAGGCTATGTCTAGAAAAAAAATGCTCTAACAGTAAAATATTATATCTTACATATTATCTGCTTAAATATAGAGGAAAGATAATTAATAAGGAAGATTGTATGGTATTTCTACATCACAAGATATTCTAAGCAAGTAGTGGGTTATCTGTTTATCATAAAAGGTGGTTTTATTTTAGTTGCTGTGTCTTTCAAGATCATCATAATTCACATTTATGTTTCAGTGCCACAAAAATTAAGGGTATCAGAGTATCAGATTTTCAGTGTAGAAGTAAGGTTTGCCACTTACACTTCCTATTTAAAAAATGTCCATCTCGAATAACTGAATAGAAGAAGGCAATGAAAGATTAGTGGATAGTACAGATAGTCTGTGCTATTTGAAAAGCAAATACACTAATAATTTTCTAAAGTAAAATGTACGAACAAATCCCACATTAATTTAAACATTAAGGATAAAACCTGGTGCCAAGGAGATTGTTCTATAGAAACTGAGGCTTTTGTGGAATGCTTCTTGTAACTACACTGATGGGCAATTAGATGCAGCAAAGGAACATCAAAGTAATTAAAGAAGCAACAAGCTATAGCTCCAAAACTGCCAGTGCCTTCAGGTTTAGGATGAGGTATCAACAAACACTGGTGAAATCAGTCCAAATCTAGCTGCAATACAATACTGAAATACCAAGTTGGAAAAAAAAAGAAATTTCTCAAGTTATCCTGAGAACTGCTCAGGTATGCAGTGGCTATTATAGGCCAACTTTTGAAAGATGAAAAGCTCCAGGGATTGTTTCTTAAAAGCGGGGGATGTGTTTGTAAATTATCACCAAGAAGAGGAAGATGTTATACCTTGCCTCCACAAGTGAAAAGTCAAAATATGAATCATGTACCGTATGACAGAAGACATCTAAATTCCTTTTGAGTAGGTAAGCTGGGTGAAAGCTATAACTACAGTATTTTTTATTCTGTTTGTTTGGCTATATCCTTTTCTGGTCTCCCATCCATTCAGTCATAAAATGAAGAAGTAAAAGGTAGTGGAAGAGAAGAAATGACAGAGGTGGGAAAACAAAATATTTGAATAAGTTTCATTTCTCATATTTTAATTTTTGGCTTTTTTTTTTTTGCATCTCCTTTCTTTAACAACTATTTTAGTCATGTCTTTTACCTCCATGTAGCAGTTAATTTTAATGAGGAAGGTATTTATGTATGCCATGTCATCCCCACAATAACAGTTTTGGATTCTAAGCTTGCTCTGGTGAGGCACCTGTATCATCTGTTTATCAAAATGAAATTTTTAATACTAAATCAGTTTGTTTATTAGTTAAGGGTCTTCTAGGGAGCATATTACACTAGCAGCTCTATGTGAACTATATGACTTTTCTTTGATTCAGGTCTGTAAAGTTTAATCTTGCTTTCATTTCACATTTCTGTGATTCCTTAGATTTGATCTTTAACTCAGTAACTACCTTTACAGTGTGCTGTTTAATGGCTGTCTGTTAAATGACTGCAAAACCTGGAGAGGTCAAAGATTTACTCTACCTCTTGCATAAGTTTTGGAACCAGTGATGCAAACTGAAGATTTTTATTTTGTGAAGAGATTGAGTTTGTCTCACAAAGACATAAGCTAGCCAGTTTAGGTGAAGAATTTACAAATTTATAATGTATCCTTTATATGTTAACTTTAGGGTTGCATGGACAAAGAATATGCACTGCAGTTTAAAAAGAATATCAGATTATTCTAGCCCTCTTCCACAAAATATCATAACAATTTAGATATTCTAGATTGTATAATTTGTTCTTTTTAACTCCCAGCAGATATAACAAATGGCAGGAAGAAATTATAGTAGAGAAGTGTAGAACAGCTATTAAGAGCTGGAAGCCTTTAGCCATTTCGGCAGAAGTGCACTTGTATTGCGCTACAAAAAAGTGAATAATTTGATTTCTTACTGCACCTTTCATCCAAGGATCTCAAAGCACTTTACAAACATTATTTTAAAAAGCCTCACAACACCCCTGTGAGGTAGGTACTTTAACCCCATTTTACAGATGGGAAATTGAGACACAGAGAACTTCAGTGACTCTTTCCATGTCATACCAGGAGTCACGGGAGAGTAAGAATTATAGGCTCTATATCCTTGACTGTTTCCTCCTTTTGTTCCTATCACATCCAATTTTAAACAATATTTTTTTCAGAAGAAATGGCTTGCTGGTTTCAGTGTAGGGAGTCATGCGAAACAGCACCTTCCTTTTGAAAAGGAAAATACACAGCATTTAGATTGAGAGATTCTGCAGAGAGAGGCAATGATACTTCAGAAATAGCAGCTACATTCCTACCAAAGGACAAAGACTTCAGAAACAAGACTTTCCAGATCTGTGGTCTGTGTATCAAATTACTCACTTTTCTTCCAAGCATGGGCAAACATGATGGCTGAGAAGCTAAACCTACATGTGGTCACACAGGCTTCCTGCCCAGATGGATGGTTTCATTATCCAGGCAGCATTTCCTGATTTAAAACACTTCACTGCTCTTGCCACTGCTACTTGTCAATTCCTAAGTGCTCAGCACATGATACTACTGCATCACCATTCTTCTCTCTTTAAGCTGTAATGCAAAGTAGATGCACACATCTCCACACTACAGTCTCTGATAGCTGGCCTATGAGAAACATTTAGCAAGACAATGTTGGCACAAATTAATTCCAACTCTTAGAAAGTTACAGCATAATATGGGGAGGGGGATTGCCTGTACACTGCCATCTTGGGGAGAATCTTGTGAGTAAGGAAACTGAAGAGGTGGAAAACTCAGTGAGCTCTCAACTTCTGCACTCCACATGGAAGAAACAGAGGCTCAACTCTCCAAGGAGCTAAGCAAAATCACCTAAAAGTCTAAACACTCCTACTGACATGGGATTTGGATTAGAGCCCAAGCATTAAAATATGTCTGTTTCATGGATGCACTGAACTCTGAAGTTGACTATGTGCATGAAGAAGCCTTTCTTCACCTCTGCAAAATTTCCTGAGGTTCTTTTATGCTGGAAGTGCTATAGGTAAAGACCCAAGCAATTTGGTTGTTATAACAACTGGTTTCTTTATGGACCTTATATACTTAGTGGAAGTCAAAAGAAAAAGTTAACAGTTCACTTAGTTAATTGATTCTCTCTAGCTCCATTATGTTCCATTTTTTATTTTTCCACTTCTCCCCCTCAGCCTGCTACAACTACTTACAACAGTTATAATACTGGGACTTATTGTTTAGACTCTCCTAGAATTATAGTATTCAATTAATAACCAATGCTCAAAGTAAAATAAATGGAGAGTAGAGGTCATTAAGGAAGTCAGCAAGGAAGTCCTGAGCTGAAGAACACAGCATGTTATAGTAGGAGTCAGTATTATAAATTAATAGTGAGAAGTACAGTGCATCAAGCCCATATAGACCTTTAAATATGCACAATTTGCCACCTCACGTATCTTTTCATTCCTTTTTTTTCTGTTATGTTTTGTTCTTTTCATTTATTATAGGTACTTTTTATCTGGTTTTGCTTGCTGAAAATTTAAGTACTACCTTCTTTTTTTTCTTGTTTCTTTTTTACTTTTCCCTAAGGACCAAAAGTGATCCTCACAGTTCTGAATGTCTTCCCTATTGTGGAGTGATTACTAACACATAAAGACTAACACAAAAAGATGTTACTTTTTAATTCATCTGCTTGCTATTTAAACACATTTTAAAAAGAGTAATAATAAAATATTTTGGTATAAAAGAATTTTGAAGATTTAGTTCTCTGTACAAATCAGTGCATTCTTGTCTAAAGGCAGAGGTGTTTTATATAATCAATGCCCTGAAACACTCCTTTTTGTTTGACATTTGTATGACCTATTATTATGCCTCTGCTTGTGTCACACCTGCATGAATAACAAGCATCCTGATCTACAAATGTTCACATTAAGTATTGGTAGAATATGGATGTTCTTACTTGGGTTATTCCTATTAAAATAAAGACAGAGAGCGCCACGTAAAACAGAGCAACGTCCTTTTAAAATTTTCTGTCATTTGTTATTAATCCATGTTTTCCCAATCCAAATCCCTACAAGACACCTGTATGAGCAGAGTTTTGGAAAAGGATCCAAGGATATCTGACAAGTCTTCTGACAAGATCATGACTGAGGTAATTTTGCTCCAAGTGCCAGACTGCAAGAGCTTCTTAAAGGTTATCTAGGTTCTGACCCAAGCCAATATGTTTAAGATTTTGTCATTTTACCACAAGATACTGTTTGCCTTTCTTTGATCTTAGGAGATTGTCACGTGCTATTGACAGCACACTGGTGCCACGGAATCACACAGCAGCTGAGGCTGGAAGGGACCTCGAGAGGCTACATGCTCCAACACCTGCTCAAAAAAAGAGCCTGCTTAGAGCACTTATCAGGGCCCTGTTCTGTCAGTTCAGCTTTAAAGGTCTTCCAGGATAGAAATACCACAGCATCTCTGGGAAATCTATTCCAGTGTTTAACCCCTGTCGTAATGAGAAATTCATTCTTATTTCTAAATGAATTTATTTTTTGCTACAACTTTTGTCTCTTATTCTTATGCTACACACTAACATCTTCTGTCCACTCTGTACACGTAGCTGAAGCCTAAATTCTCCCCTCAGCTTTTTCTTCCTCAAGTGAACAAACTGGGTTTTTTTTCAGTGTTTCTGCACATCATGTGGTCCACTTCTTTAATCACCCTGGTTGTTCACCACTGGACTACAACATTTCAAGACTTGTGCTGACGGACAAAATGATGTCTTTGGAGCATCTTGTGATGATGCTCCAAAACTAAACCTATTACTCCACATACAAAAGTGTAAGTGCTACCTAAAATGGAATAATAATTTATTTTC
Organism: Onychostruthus taczanowskii; assembly: GCF_017590055.1. Taxonomy (NCBI): domain Eukaryota; kingdom Metazoa; phylum Chordata; class Aves; order Passeriformes; family Passeridae; genus Onychostruthus; species Onychostruthus taczanowskii. The sequence goes on along the minus strand of NW_024497629.1, from coordinate 12,495,104 downwards.
CTTTTGATTTCTGTTTCTCAAGTCTTTTCTTCCCGACAGTCAAATATTATTTCCAAAAGTCAAAAGCCAATTAATTTTCTGGGATTTATCTAGTTTTCCTCCACCACAAAGACAACAGAAAGTACTTTCTGGACATCTACAGGCATGCCTTTAAGTAGGAAAGGTCCCTGATTGGTATGAAGCCTGCTTGTTTGGTTTGCAGTATCTGCAATATTTGGTATGAAGGCATATGTTTGGGTTTGAGAAGAAATGTGCTGAGATTATCTCTGAACATAAGTGGATATGCTGGGTTTGCAAGGGCAGGAAATTTAGCCAGTCACTCCCACCTGGTCCACATTTCTTTGTGAATCAGGTTCAGGCAGCCCTTAATTGTTTTAACTTGACTTCTGTCTGGGCAGATAATGAGATGGCTTTAGCTAGTGACTGGCATTCATTTCATCCTACTTTTTCTCCCCAGGAAGTCACTATGAGGGAGGCAAGATATTTTATCTCATAGCGTTATAATGATTCAATGGAGTTTGGCAATTTCTTGCCTTCTCTCAGGGTTCCACAGCTCAGCGGGGCACCAGGCAATGAGGAAGCCAAAGCTATTCTCCAGATACTGGGATACAGCACGAAGACAGCAGGGGAGCAGAGGACCAGCTGCACTGATGGCAGAACACCCACTCATAGAGAGCTCTTGGTACGGAGCTTCTCATGGGGCTATTCCTAAGACTGCTCCAGAAACAGTGACCTGTGCCTACACCCCTCTCCATATTCATTGCTTTACAAAGGATGCAGCCTGAAGAACACATTTTCAGTTCATAAAGCAGTATTTTCTTTCTCACTGAGATGAGAGGTTGGAATTCTCAGTATAGGGATACATAATCTCTTTTTACTGTTTTTTTCAGCTCAGATCTCTGACTCAGTGTCAGGCCATACTTAACACGTCTCCATATGAACTACACATCTAGATTCCGTTTACAGCTAATGGACAAAAAAACATGCATCGTGGGATATGATTTTTCATCCTAACCTAGGTATCTATAGTAGACTGGCTGAATTATCCCCCAGAAGTGACTATTTATCTTTATTCATTATCAATTAAACTGATGGAGTGAATTCTATCCTTATTCCTTTTACTCAAAATTTTTAAGTTGATCCTTGCTGAATTTCAATGGTATCTTTAGTATGACACAGTAGGAACTGCTAAGTGGAAGGAATGAGTAGCTACACAAAAGTAACTATCTTTTGGTTCTAGATAAAGATCAGGAAAGGCTGATGTGGATGGGATACTATGGATGCTTTGGATGGGATTATGCTTATGACTGTATGATTTACATTATTGTTTGGTCTCCATTGTAAGTTTAATTTGTTTTTTATAGTTGTGATTACCAAAAAAAAGCCTGTGTGTGCTTTGATAAACTGACCTGACTGGCCAAAGGGACAAAGGCACATATCACTACCATTCTAGAGATGAGAGAATTGCTAAATATGGTATCATGGAAATTTCTTCTTCACGTCTCTCTTTTTGTCCCCTCAATGAGTTCAGTGCCAAAGAATCTGGAAAGACAAAGACATCTCCACACACAAGTGCCAGACTTTACTTCATCTGAAATGTAAAGCTTTTACTTATGGTGTCTGTTTCTTTATGTTTATCCCTTCATTTAGGTTTTTAATCTACATTTGTCTCATTCCCTATCTTCCCATGACAGGGAAGGCTGAGTAATAATCCACAGTATAAGAAGATAGTAAATACAAAGGATTCTTTACCTGTTTGGTTATAGCCCTCTATTATTAATATTCTCTTCTGTCCCTATAAATCAGGGACAGAACAGTAAATGGAGAAGTGGAATGTGATTATTCATGCTGCTACACTCTTAGCGAGGCTCTGGCATGATTTTGACTTGAGTGACTTAGCAGTTTTCCAGCAGTGTCCAGATGCAGTGAAGAGGTGCTGGTAAGGGACCATTCCCAAGGAGTTTGAATGTGGTGAAAGTATTTTGGAAGGTAAAAGATTAGCTGTATATGCACCCAAATCATGCAACAGTTGAACTCAGCATTACACGAGTGGACTGTGGTCTGTTTTATTCACTCACATGGATGTAGTCATTGATTAATGTGACTGAAGGGACAAAGGCAGGAAAATCCATAAGCTGGGATCAATGAAGAACACATTTCAGAAGGAAAGAGTAAGGTAAATTTAAACCATGTACCATGGGTTTACATGGCAAGGTTTTGGTAGCAGGGTGGGCTACAACTTCCAGCAACTTCCTGCATGTTCAGGAGAGCCAATGCCAGCCAGCTCCACAGTGAACCCACTACTGGCAAAGGCTGAGCCCATCAATAATTGTAGGAACATGTCTGTGATAACATATTTAAGAAGGAAAAGGAAATTTATTGGGCAGAGGTAGCTGCAGACAGAGAAGAGTTGAGTGAGCTTATGTGAGAGATGCTCCAGGCACTGGAGCTGAGATTCCCCTGCAGTCCATGGTACAGACCATGGTGAGGCAGCTGTGCCCCTGCAGCCCATGGGGATCCATGGTGGAGCAGAGATCCACCTGCAGCCTGTGGAGGAGCCCACATCTCAGCAAGTGGATGCTTGAACGAGGCTGCGACCTTCTGGGAAGGCTGCACTGAAACAGGTTCCTGTCAGCATCCTCCATGGAGAGAGGAGCCCATGCTGGAACAAGTTGGCTGGCAGGACTGGTGACCCCATGGAGGACCCACGCTGCAGGAATCTGCTCCTGAAAGGCTGCACCCTGTAGAAAGGGACCCATGCTGGAGCAGTGTGAAGAACTGAAGCCCATGGGAAAGACTCAAACTGAAATTCATGGAGGACTGTCTTTCATGGGAGGGACCCCACATTGGAACAGGGGAAGGACTCCCTTCCCTGAGAAGGAAGCAGTGGGAAAAACAACCTGTGATGAACTGCCTGTAACCCTCATTTCCTTTCTCCCTGCAGCACTGGAAAGAGCAGGTAGACCCTGGATAAGAGGCTTTATTTTGCTTCTCATTATCCTACTCTGATTTTCACTGGTAAATTCAAATAATTTCCGCAAGCTGACTCTGTTCTGCATTTGATGGCAACTGGTGAGTTATCTCTCCTTGATTTTATCTCAGCTCAGGAGAGAAATGATAAAGAGTGGCTTTGGTGGACACTTGGCTTCTAGCCAGGGTCAACCCTGCCCAGCCAAGCTACTCCAGTCAGCCAAGTACACATATACAGTGGACCTCAAAAAAGAGAAAATGGTGACTCAATGACTCTTAGTGAGCTGCAGAGAATCTTTAGTACCTTCTGTTTATTTGCCATCTATGTGTACAGATAGCCCATGTGACTGGAAGTGTGTAAGAATGAGAGAAGAGTACCAGACACCTGTTAAATGCAGGAAATGCATGCTATAGTACCAGATATAGATCACCTTTTATGTCACTATGGCATCTGCAAAGATATATCCAGTGAGGCTCTTCCAAGTACCTGTCCACCTAAAGACCCCGCACAGCTCCCATTTTAGAATTTGAGTGATTTCACACTGCTATTCAGATCTGCACTGCAATACCTGTCCTGATGATGAAAGCTTGTATCTCTTAGATGGAGAGTGTGTGCTGGACAAATCTAACAACCTTCACATTTACTTACATTTCTATACATTTTCAACTAATATGTACCTACTAGCTATGATGGCAGTGGCTTTATTGCCAGTATCACAGTACCTAAATTAAATACAGCAGCACAGCCTCAGTGCATGGCTGAAATCTCTGCTGAAAAAAACTATCCTTGCAGAAACAACAAGCAACAAAAAACTAAAATCAGACAACCACAATAGCTAGTCTTCCAAAATACATGCATGTAGATACAGAGACAATCTTACACCATACAAAACTAAAACCTGAGTCTGAGTCTGGTCTCAGGATCCTTCAGCCTAGAAGCTATTTGCCTGGAGTTCTCTGGTGAAAGTAAAGTATGTGAGATAAAGTCAATACCTTTACTTCTGCCTGAAATTATTTATGTGTGGGTTTTTTTTGTTTTTTCACTTTAACATACTGCTACCTTACAATTGCCTTTTGTGTGACTATTTTTAGGTTCTAGTCTCATTAACTTAACTTTCTGTGCACTAAAGTATCTGACCCAATGGAATTAACCTATCCATCATGAACTTTTCCTCTCTGTTCCTTTGTATCTGGTGCTGTATTATGTTTTATGACTTAAAATGAATTTATTAAATGAAACTGCATCAAATCCATTCCTAAAACTCAGATAAACTGTGTACATTATTTCTACACTGTCTATATTCTTGATGTGCAATTTGCAGATTTCAAGCAAAACACTTACTTGCCAGAGGACAGTAATTCTTTTTTAATAAATACAGTGCTATTAATTTTAGTTATGCATTTTTTAAACAGTTACTAATTTTGGCTCATTGCTGTTTGTATCTTATACAGACATCAACTGTAGTTTAAAAATCCTTGTTTACAGTATTATAAAAAGTCTGAGAGAGTCCACACATATTGGATGGGGTTCTAAAAGTGCTCTGAATATGTCTAGTTCTGATTCTACTAATGACAATGATACAGAATTTTATCATTAAGAAAAAAAGACACAGTAAGTGACTTCACATTGTGAACTACAGGAAAATGCTCACATATAAGTAGGGAGGAGAAAATATAACAGAAAAAATCTGTGCTGCATTGCCTGTGGGTGTGGGTATTTTGTTTAGCCCTGATCTTCCATCTTAAAGCCTTTTAACTGTTAATTTAAAGATTCTACATAATGCAGATTCTTTACTGCAGCTTTCACATCTGTCATTTCCTGCTGTCCATGAAGGAATCCTAACAGCATATTTCATTTGCTCTCTGCAGTATTCCCATGCTGACCTCCTAAGTGTTTCTTTACATCTTTCTGCATTTTTCTTTCCTGCATAAGCCCTGTCATCCCTTTTACATTTGGAACTTATTGCTTCCATTTCTGTATCTGAAGACCCTCCAGCTGCTGAATCAAATTTTTTCTTAAACTCATACCATATCTTTAATGGGGATTTCAACACAAACCACTTAAAAAAATCTTACAAATAGCAGCAGTAATTTCTCAAACACTTTGAGATTAGACTTCTCATGTGGCATGTACAGAAAAGAACAGTCATATTTCTAATTATCTTGGTGATACAACTACATCTATACTTATCTGTGTCTTAAACCTGGGAGACACCTTAACACTGATCAACTGTTCAAAGCTCTGCTTTGATGTGTACAGCTCCAGCCTTACAAAGCTCTCCACCTATCTGCTATTTAAGCACCAGAAGATTCTAGACACTGGGTCTTTTCATACATAAGTTTCCAGACAAACCTAATCTAATATATGCTCTAATGCACACCTGAAAGAAAAAGGCTTCCCATGAAGTGTTGCTTTGATTGGTTTGCTTAGTTTGTAGCTAAGAAAAGAATAGCCTGTTTCCTTCTTCATTTCCCCTGCTCACCCACTCCTGCCCATCACCCAGGTTAAACACATTGTTTAGTGGGTCACTCACTAAAGAACCAGAAGAGTAAGAGTATAGGCACTCATGTTTATATAGATTCCATACCACATTTCCCAAAAACATTTGCTAGTCATCACAATAAAAGCTAGACTGGATTCAAGCTCCATTTGGAAACCAAAACCACAAGAGTAAAGTAAGACCCATACTTTTTTTTAATACTATTTGGTCATGCAAAAACCAATGTGTTTATTGTAGATATTACACAATGACACTTGCCTTGAAGAGAGAAATGCAGTGTCTATTCCCTGTGCCCAGAACTGATTTTGCAGCCTAATATTAAGAAGTCAAGCCATAGGATGGTTACAGGGTCCTTGCAGCAAAGGCAGAGCTCAGCATGGCCCACTTCCTCAGGAGAATGACCCCCTGTGGCCTATGGCAGTTCTTGAATGCTTTTTCTAGGATGTGATAGAACTCCATCAGCATGTGTAAGAGCTTTCCCTATGCAAAGAAGTCACTGGTCTAGTCTCCAGTCTCCTGTGTTAGGAAAGGACATGTGGCATTGAACTCCTGCATCACTTGTTACACTTGGCTCAGGCACCTGCATTACAGATAGGGGCAGAATTTTCATTCTGTTGTGAAACATTTTTCTTGCTCCATAATCGTAACAGGATCCTTGGCTCCTAATCCTAGAATTCCAGTTTCTGTTCCTCTAAAAGTTGTCCTTTTTGCCTGTATTTCCAGGGAAGGACATTCATAGACTGTGATCACTAGATAATAAACAAAAACTACTATAAACTTTAATATACTTTTTGTAAGTCCAACTTCAGTCCTATTCCTAACAATCACTCCTAATAATGATCTGCTATTCTCTATTTCCACTATTACTTTTTAAAATATATTTTTTCTCTTAATGATCTGAGGGCAAAGTTTTATTCAACACGTTGCAGTAGAAGAAGAAGCAATTTTTAACTTTCCACTGGATGCCAGCCTTAAGGTTGAACAATGTTTTAATTATTGCAGATGACAGAATGACAGTATTCTGTAACTCCTCAGCCCAGTTTTTCACAGGATGTCCAAGAAATTGCTTAGCAGATGTATCCTGTTTATACAGAACTTCTATAATAAGTGGAGGCAGTTGGTGAAACAATAGATTTTATACAATAGAAATCTGAAGAAAAGCAGTTGCACAGCTTGCCTTAAAGTATATATGAATAGTAAGGAATCTTGCCACATATGCTTTGTAATGACAGAACCCTAGTCTGACAAGGTCCTGAGCAGCTTTGCAAACACTCCTGTGTTAGGTGACTGGAAGTGTTCATGACACACAGACCTTGCCCTTGTTCTGTCAGTAATCAATCCATGTCTGTGGAGCACAAGGAGGAAAATGTCTGCTTCATTTGTCTGTTTTTGTAATTGTAAGTTCAGTTCTTCTGTGGCATTCCTTTAGTGTCACAGCAATACTAGTACTTACCCTTCCTACTTAATAGAATAGCCTGCAAAATTAAGCTGTTGGGATGACAGAACTATCAGATGATGAGTTCACCTAATAAACCCTAAGTCTTGAGTTGTCAATTCGGTTAACTTTCTCTGACAGAGCTAACACAAATTTTTGATGTAGCAATAATATTTACTGCAGACAGCATATAATATATGAAACACTCTCCATGTGGTGGTATGGATACTTGAAATCCTTTATGTTAGTGAGAATTTTCAGTACTTTCTGCATGAAGCCTTAATGTAACCACATAATTCAGAGAATTTCAACATTGACCAAATCCAGCCTCCTTTAGGTGGTTTATTTCCTATCATTACTTTGGTTTTGTTTGTTTGTTTGGGTTTTTTTTGTATTCTGCTAAATGATTTGGCCTTCCTTACTGTCCAGCTCACTAATTGTAGCTCCCAGAATCTACTCTCAAGGAAAAAAAAAAAATGAATACATTAATTTACAGAAGGGCAGATATTTCTTATGGTAAAAAAGCCTATATCATATGTGATATACGTGACAAAAAAAGAAAAAAAAAATCAATTGTTTTGAGACCTGTAAAATAAGGAAGAAATGCTTCCATAACACAAAAGTCTTCAAAACTACACATACATCACACCATTACACATGATGTGTTCATTACACATCAATGTTTTTGTTTCAAAAGAATTCTTTTTTGGTTTTATATATTTCAGTTAAACAAAATTTTTGTGATCTGAGGCATTTTCTAGGACTGCAAATTTGATTCATGAGAATGGATATGGATCAGAAGAAATTATCAATCCAGCCTGTCTAATTTAATTTTATGATCTCCTGGAGGAGCTCTAATAAGGCAAAATTGACTCCCACAGTTACCAAATAAAGTTCTCTGCTTTTCAGGGTGAAAAGCTACCATTTGTGTTCACTCTTTTAGGACAAACACTGTAAGCTCAGTGAGAATTGTGAATTGATAGGATCATCAAAATTGCTCATGGAGCTGCACTCTAAACACAAGAGGAAAAATAGGAACCTCTAATACTGACCAAGCAAATGTTATTTTAAAGAATCATTACATCTGTAGTGTCCAGCAGGATTCACACAGAATCTGTGGTCACTGAGTAAGGTGCAGTACAGGTGGGCAATGGACTATTTGAAGCAGCACTGTGAAAGACAAAGGAATTCAAAGAGAGATCAGAAAGAGCTCAGTTCTGTACAACCCTTGAATATATTTCTAAAAGTAACATATTCCAGATGTGAGACCTTCTACAACAGTGTCAGGTCATTTACAACTATGGATGCAAAGAGCTGCTATAATAATTGAGTTAATTATTGGTTCTTTAAAGCACTACATGATATAACCAACTGGCTTCTTGGCACAGCTGAGCCAAAACCAGATCACTGGCAATGAACAGGTTACAGAGAGTCTAAATGAGAACAGAACTACAGCTCTAAGACTACAGCACCTTAATTTCTTCTCCAATCCATCTTATTTCAGAAAGAATTAATTTTACTTTAAGATCTTGCCAGACATCAAATGAAATAGGAAAAAGTCAAGGATCTACTCAGCAATTTTCTGCAGAAAGAATGATGCAATGGAAATGCATAAATGCAGCCTTTTCTTGAGGACTACAACCTGTGAAAATCCAAAGCAGTGCTGCAGAGACATGCTTCCTTTCCAAACCTACTGCTCTGGCAAAACTAGAGAAAGCTTTGGTCACAGACAAGCCCTGAAATAATTTGACAGTACAAGGGCCCAACATCACATGTTCAGCTAACACTGAAGGAAGGGGTTAGTGTATTAAAAACACAAACAAGCAGCCCCATGCCATGTGAAACAGTTTTAGAATAAAGCAGCATTGAAATAGGTTTGTGGCACTGAATGTGTTCCTTGATGCTTTTACTAAGGCTTCAATTCAGACCCTGAACACTTTAAGTACACCAATGTCCTCTACAGAATGTCTGCTTACATCAACTGAAGTTGTATATGACAGAGATCATCAAAGGTGAATAATCTCTTTACACTGCAGAATTATATTTGAAATAATTATATTTGAATAATTTGCTTTGGAAGGATCAGATATTTCACATTATCATTTAAGTCCTTTTATTTGTAGCAAAGGAGTTAAATATGTAAACGTCTACATGAGAATGATACTTAAGTACAATGCTAAAGATGGAGAGTTAGTATAACTCTAAGTTTTTAGACACAGCCCAGAAGTTTTACTGAGCTTCTGACTTAAAAATTCAAACTGAAGGAAGTCTTCTAAAATAGTTCTTCAAATGGAGGAAAATTTAGGGATGACATGTGCAACATACCACTTCACACAAATGGAACTCTACTGACATAAAGCTATTCTTGACTTGCCTTGATGCCAACTGCTCAGTATCAGACCCAACCTTACTTCAGAGAATTAAAAAATTATGTTTAAATAATACTGTTTAATGAGTTTAAATTATATTGTCTATGTATAGTAAAGACCTTGAGCATGGAACACAGTAAAAAGCAGAATCTTCTAACACTTGAGTCATATTTAAGCAATCAACAAACCAACCAACTGAACAACCAACCAACCAACCAATCAACCAACCACAAACACATAGCAATAACAAAAAGATCCAAACTTTTTCCACAAGAACTAGAAGTATCCAGGGGGTATTTACCAGCCAGCTGTTTCCCCACCCTACTCCAACAACCTTGGGGTTTCCAGGCCTGAACTACCAGTACCAAATTTTTTAATTGCATTATTTCCAACAAAAATTTCTAGTGAAAATGCTGAGTCTGAATCTCTCAGTATGAAATATAAACAGCTAAACAGCAGAACATGTTGTAATCCATGCTTTCTTCTTCAAGGAAAAAAGCAGGTATCACAGATTCACAGAATATTCTGAGTTGGAAGGGAGCTGCAAGGATCATCGAGTGCAACTCTTAAGGAAATGGCCCATAAAAGGATCAAACACGCAGCTTTGGTATTATTACCATTATGCTCTAATCAACTGAGCTAATCTCAGTATCAATAAAAGTTCTCATCCTGAGCCTTGACTCAACAACTTCCTGGCTTGAGCATTTAACCAGACCAGACTGGCAACTAGACCAGAAAAGTAACTTTAACTTTTTATTCAGAGGAAAACAATGCACTGGCCAGGATATGTCTTCCAGCAGCAGCAAGTTTTTTGTTTTCTTCAAGCGGCTCTTATTATGGTGTGAGACCCTAAGCACAGGGTATCTTCTTTAATCAAGGTACAGTACAGCAGTAAAATTTATTAGCAGAGTTTACATCTGCTTTGTATTATGTAAACATCAGGTATTATTTTAGTCTTCTTTGGCCCTGAAAAAGACCCTTTTTCCCATACACATTGTCCTAGGCAGTGAAATTATGCTTTCCAGCCTCTTAATTCAAAGCTATAATTTACTTCTACTAGGTGTTTTGTCTGTGAGGTACACGTGACTGTAGCTCTCTGCTCTGATTAAGACTGAACACCTACTGTGTTCACCAAACAGATGACCACTTTCCTTCTAGCAGTTTGAATAAATGAATATGATTAGTGGTCAGCAGGCTGACAGATGACCTTGCTAATACAGATAGGTTGTCTTCATTTCATCAAGATGTTTACGTTATCAGAGAGTGTTTTCAGCAGCATGCACAGCTGGAAAGCTGTGTGCCAACATGTTTTCCTCAGCACAGGGGCTTCTTTCATCTTTTAGATTGGTTTGCATCTCTTCTTGCTTAGAGGACACAAGTACTTCAGATGCAATCTGCTAAGGGGATCAGGAAGATAGGGGAGGGCAATAACAATCTTAATAGAGCTGGTAGATGGATTTCACATTTTGAGGGTGTTGAGCTCATGCAAATGAAAGAAAACCACAAAATATTATGAGGGCTTTTTTTTTTTTTTTAAACAATCCTACAATTTGAACAAATATTGTTGGATTCAATGATCTTAGAGGTCTCTTCCAACCTAAATAATTTTATTATTCTATGAAATATGAAAACAGGTAGAACATCTCTCTCTATGTCCATGTGCTAGTTTTTCTTGTTAGAAAAACCTGTACTGTGTCTCCTTTGAATACACACTGCTATCTGTGTTTTACAGCTATTTTTGAAGTGTATTACACTTGAAAAATTAGGTGCAATACATATACTAGTATACATATATTAGTATACTTATTATGCAAATTACTTTGAGTCAATAGAAAACGGAACGTACTACCTAAAAGACTCCTAATTCCCCTGTTAAGAAACTGCAATAGTTTTTGTAGCATCATCTGTGAAATGGATTTGAATGATGTATCAAATTTCCTTAGGGCTAGAATCAATCTAACTCCTCCTGTTCTTGATAAGAAAATACCTGGAGTACAAGCATCTTGAATGTCTTCATGTGATATGGACTCAATGATTCCTTGGAACATCTGTTCCAGGACCTTCTCCAAGGGAGATTTTTATTTTTTTAAACAGAAAAGCATTGTGAAATGGTCTTCAGGATCCAACTACCTGAAGTAAGCTCATCTCAGAAGAAGGTACTTTGGTTTGTCTTGAAAATTGAATGCAAACTTCAGTTTTAAATCCAAAAGATCTTGGCAGTTGCCATCACAGAGAATGGTGCTCCAAAAGAAGCCTTTACTCTCACTCCTTCCCATTTGTATTTCAATTTACAGGTTAGGTTATCACAGGTAACACAGGTCATCTCTATCGTTCCTTTTTTTCCTGCGACAGAAGGGAAATCAGAAAGATTCATCTTTCCTTTAGCAGTTGTGTTGAACATAAGAGTTTCTCAAATCTCTTCACAGATAGGTGGATAAATACCCACTCTTCAAACAGATTCAGATTTAATGGAAATTTAGAGGATATGTTAGCCATTGATGGCAAGTTTAAAACATGAATTTTGGTTCAAAGGGTTGTGTACAGAAGTACAAGCACAGAATTTAGGACTCATCAAAAAAAGTTTGGTTGTTTTTTTCCTTGTAGTCTTAAATTGATATTTTGAGATTTATCAGACTGTTAGGATAGGTCTGTATTTTCCAAGTCCTTTAGATTACCAATGATAAGGCTACAAAGATGTGATTTTCAAAAAGGCTGTGATGGTTTCAGTGAAAGCCCAAATATTCCCAATAGGAATTGTTTATCTACATTACCTGTATACTATCTATATCTGCTGAGAACCCCATCCAAATTTCCAATTACTTTAAGCAAAAAAGGAATGGGCAATGACACACCGGTGACATACCTGAGTTTCCCAGGATTTACCCTTTTCTGCCAGAAAACTGCATTTGACCTAAGAAACAGTAAAATACCTTACTCTTACTGTCCTACCCTCTCCCTTCCCCCTCCTCCCGATTTCTGCCTCTGTAGTCTATCCTATACCTCCTGATGGAATTCTTCTGTCACCAATACTAATGATTTTAACTGTTTTGTTCACCTAGATTATAACTACTTCTGGAAATTTTCTGAACTGCTATCACCTACAGCACTAGTGACAGAAACTTTCATGAGAACTGTGTAGGTATCCTGGTGACCAGTGGATAATTCTGCATTTTGTTTCTAGGGACAAGAATACTATGGCATATTAAGATTTCCTGCTAAGATGACTTATAAGGTGGTTTGCTACAACAGTGAGGCTTGTAGTGAGCAGCAAGTGATTGAGACTACTAAATTCACAGCTGACAGATCTAATTTTCCTAATCATAATCGGCAGTCCAAGTTCTATCAATGCAGATTATGCCACAAGCAGGATAAAGTGAAACATCTCTATCCCTACTGGAAACCATAGGAAATAAACTATTTTTAAAACACGATTTACTGATTAGCCTCTAGACTTCACCACAACCAAACTGTTATTACTCTTTACTCTTTGGCACAGACATGAGGAACTCCATACTACCTTCCTAATTAATTGCTAGAAACTCTTCCTTGTAAATCATCTCTGCTCTAACTGGGACTGTTGCATACTGACTACTATGTTGATACTCAAAAGGATCATTAAATACTTTTCAAATAAAATTCTATAATCACTTCTCTGATTTCAAGAGGAATTTTTCTTAATAACTAATCATTTAGATAGAACATATATTTATTTATTAATATACTTTTGTTTTTTTACTGGAATCACACGAGTTCCTAAGAAAAACTTGATCTATGTAAGTTTTAATTTCAAGTAATACGCAGAGCAGCTAATAGAGGTACCTTTGTAAATTTTTTGCAGTTCTTAACCACAGCCTACTATATATGGAAGGAAAGCAGTCGAAAAACAATGTCAGCCTCTTCACATTGATTAGGACCACTAACTGCATGTGTAACTGTGTTGGAATAAGTAAACCACTGTGTTTCATTATCATAATAAAATAAACTGGGAATCAAGCCTGCTGGCTTGCCAGAAGCAATTTTCTTGAGCTCTTGAGTTTTGCTTTAGTTGGTTTTTTTTTCCTCTTTCATCATTTTTGATAGTGTAGATTCAAAGTTTTAATGTCAGCTGAAATCACAGCAGCAGTTGCACCATAATCTATACACCAACAAACTTAGTCACCACTATTTTTAAAGAAACTGCTGGACATTCCACATCAAGAGAGCAACAGCAGTTGCACATCAGCCTGATCTAACACAGCTTCTCTTCCAGGTTCTGAAACAGCAGAGTTCCCTGCAAAAGGAAATTACTTCCTTGTTGCATCAAACTCATGCAACTTTTAAGACTGACAATTTATCCTCTTCCAATTTTGTGGTAAATTCAGGCAATTGAGGAAATGCTACAGATGCAGTAACTGAGAAAACTCTGATAGCCACCCAGCTGGCCACCATCTCACCCAAAGAGAAAGAACACTTCCAAAGTCTTTAAGATTTAAGATCTGACCTTACAGAATGCTGAAACAAAAGTCACACAACTTTCATACCTGGTTCCTAAGAGGAATCCAACTGAGGAGTGCTGAAAGCTTTTCTTATATTTTTATTGGTTAGAAAGGTGAATCTACCCAACCAAAAACGTGTTCCCTGGAAATGGGAACAAAATACTTTTTAGATAGCTCATTAATTTTTGCACGATTCCTTCATTTCACCCCAGTGCATTATGATGTCTGTCATCAGCATAAGGAATAAATGGACACTGATTACATATTTTGAAAGTATTATATAAAGTCCAATATCCCAAAAAAAGAGAAAGTTGAATAGGCTAATCACATTGCTACTGCATTAATTTGGTTACTACCAGTAACCTGTATGTCTAAATGACATTTATGCCATGGCATGATAACAAAAATATATAAACTTTAGAAAGACGTTATCTAGGTAAAACTGTCACTCGCTGTATTTTTAATAGAATCAACTAAAGCACACAGAATTGAAGTCTAAAAGAACCAAAGTATATTATAATAGTTAGTTCTGAATAGTTTCTTGGGGTAGGGGGAACTATAGGGCAAAATTTTCAAAGGCAAGAGGTCCATTTTTGCTCACAAAAATTATCTGCAAACTTGTGACGGAATTTATGTGGGCAATTGTTGACATTCTGTAAACAGATCTAGCAAATACCCTTGCAAATGATCAGTACAGGCACCCAGCTGTAGCTGATGCTTTGCTTGTACCTTTGTGAATATTCTCCTGGTAACTGCATGCATTAATCCAAACTAGGATTACATTTTATGCAAGCATTTTTAGCACAAACATACCTCCACCCTCCTTGTTTAAAATGTGAGTGCTGGTGCATTAAAAACATTTGGAAGACAGACTTATTAAAATAAATGTTAAGAGAACACAGTGGGGTATATTTTCAGTGTGGAGCAGAGAGATTTAACTGCACGACTTTCATTAGCTTTAATGAGAACTGAACAGCTAAATCCTCACACACCACACTAGAAGATTAACCCAGAAAACACATATTGTTTACTTTTTACTAATACTCTGATTATTACCACGTTCTTCCTCCTCCTCCTCTTCTTCCTCCTCTTCTTCTTCCTCCTCCTCTTCATCCTCCACATCTTCACCTTCCTCTTCATCCTCCTCTTCTTCCTCCTCAATCTCCTCTTCTTCTTCTCGATCTATCTCCTCATCATCCTCCTCCTCGTCACCTTGCTCCTCATTATCATCAGAATATTCCTCCTCCTCTTCATCCTCTTCTTCTTCTTCCTCTTCCTTTTCATCCATCTCCTCTGTTCCATCAGTTTCATAGCACTCATCTACTGAAGAGTTGTCTGCTTTAACCACAAAGGGTTTTCTTTTGGGAGCTGGTTCTTGGGGTTGCTTGTCTTGTGTTTTTCTTTTTTTGGCCAATGGACAGCCATAAACACTGTTCAAAAATAAAAGATGAAAATTATAACACTCTCCCCCAGATTTTATTTAATAATATTCTAATTCTATATCATGATTAGTTGCTGTTCACAAAATGAATGTTTTCAAAGTAAAGTTATGTTTAGGCAATGATGACCAAGGAGGGGGACACAAAACCTGTGAAAATGACTATTATTTGCCTGAAAATGCAACACATACACGACAGCATAACAGTTTCAGAAGTGAGACAAATGTGTGTTTCTCCTTCTCATTCATTTTTATCTTCTACATTATTTATCTCCTTTTTAAGGCACATGAATATGGTTAAAAAACCAGCAATCTTGTCCTACCTGTAGCTAGCAGTACAAAATTCAGGAATAAAGCAATGCTTCAAATTTTGTAGTGTTCAGTATTTTGATTGTGTGCAATTATGTTTCAATTCAATGATGTTTAAATAATAAAAATATGTTCATATTTTGAATTTTCTTTTTTCTCATACATAATAACATAATAATAATTAAAAAAATGAATTGCTCCTAAGTTCCCCACTGTTTTTCTCCATTATATGCTACAAGGCTGGACAAATGGAAAGCAAGCTCCCCAACACAACCAATCCAAATAATTATCATGGCCAGTGTTACAAGTGTTCTCATATTTTAAAAAAGTCAATCAATAAACAAAATCTTTTGTCAATGAAAAAGGACTTTTCAAAATTGAGTACCACTGCCTTATGGATAATTTTATTACATTGTAACAGAAATAGAACTTCAGAGTCCTCGTCTTCTACCAAAGTAGACACTTGTTTCTCAAAGGTCACATAATCTGGGTTTGCTGAACCTTTGTGTAACCTCTTAACCTTCTGTGCAGAGTGACTACACACATGCATTATTTTTTGTCCAAAGAACCTCCTCTTTGAGCTTTTTCATTGTCTGATTATAACATTACTAAAGCTATATCAGTTTTTAATCTTCTTCTTGCGATTAACTAGTTTTGGGATATTTCAACTGTTCTTTATAACCTTTTCTGCATATCCCTTTTGTGTTATACTGTTTTTCCCTTTATCCCAATACACGGAGGAACTCTTATTTTCTTCAACTCTAACAATGTTTTATATTCTATTGACAGACCACTGAAAAATCTGGTGCTTCACCACATTTAGTACTACTCTGTGTGGTGTCCTCATACTTGGTCTAGTTTAATAGCATCCCAGCAGCTATGCATCCCAATTACTTACACTGCTACTTAGGTAAAAACAATTCTATTTAAGCACCCAATCACTTTATTTAAGTGCCTAACTTAGGTATTGTCTTACCTCAATTTCAAATCACTTGTTCACAGTCTGCCTGTCACATACATATCTAAGGAACATAGAGAGTCACAAAAGATGGTATTCATGAAAAACCTGCTACAGGAGATCTCTGTGCAAGACAGGCACCTTTTTCTCTGTGGGGACAAAAGGTGTCTATCAAGTCTAATCCAGCATGCCTAAAAACACCTGCCGCCATTAACACTATATAGAAATACTGCATAAATTTTAAGTACCTCCACCTAGCCAGATTCCAATGCACCTCACATGGGATTACGGCAGTAATCCTAGCAGAATATGGATTCCAGACACCTGCAACAAAGTTGAAGCCTACTGGTACAGGCTAGAGGGGAAATAGATCCACAACATCCAGATTCCAGAGCCATGTTCCATCCAGAAGGAATATCTGGAGGAAGATCATCCTCTCATGGAAGATGAGCCCCAGTGCACCTGGAAGTGAGAAACTCTGATGCAACAGGCAAGCAAAAACCCAAATCTTCACAATTTGAAGAGCCCTAAACCTGAAAAAGTAGGGAGCCCTAAGCTTCTGGTGTTTTCTCTTTGGACTATATTTGTTTCCGTGTAAAGACACTTCAAAGTAAAACCTATAAATATAGAAGAAATCCTTGTCCTAGATCACCAGTACACCAGTACAGCTCAGTGCCAAATGACTGTCCTGCCTCTTGTTCTGTGAGTCCTCCTCTTGGTCAGGACCCAGCTGCTCAGAAACAAGGGGAAATGTAGGACAAGTTTCATGGATAACATTCCACATAATCACCATCAAGCCACAAACAGGAATGTAACCTGCATCAGTCAGGACACTGCATAACACCAGGGGTGAAAGGGAAGCACTGTTTCTTGTAGTTCTGGCCACTGCAGGTTTATTTTGGTGCTTTCCCTGGTGCTATGGGGTTTCAGCAGCTGCCTATTTAAACTCTCCACATGGCACTCTGAGAGAAGACAGATAAATTTCTCCTCAAAATTAGAATTTCAGAGTGTGTGTTGTGCTGAGGAAAATGGCTGGATAATTAGGGAGGAATCTGTTTCACTTAGGTGTCTAACAGAAGCTGCATCCTGGAAAACAAGAGTTGATCACGTCCTGGGGCTCAGGAAGTTTTTAGAAACTTGCACATCAGTTCAATATGATTTAGGCAGTCAGGTTAACATTCACTGAATGGATGTGTCTTGCTTTCTTGGTTTCTGTTCCTTCTCTTTTGGATGCATACTACCCTACCATAGCTTCTTCAATGCCATTATTTGTTAAATTATGTGTTCTCAAAATTCTTTATTTTCAAAGTTGTGAGTAGGCTTACCCCCAGAAATCTCCGGGATTTCCTGTCTTCCTCTTATTATAACCTTAGAACTTTGCACTGATGACACTTCGGGTAGCCCTGAACTAAAAGGGCACCCACAGATGTGTAACTGTGAAATTTTTCCTCACTAGCATCCATACAAGCTTTAATTTTTCATAGAATCATGGAATGGCTTAGTTTGGATGGGACCTTGAAGACCATCCACTTCCAACTACGCTTGGTCAAAGGTAGAAAGAAATCCACACTGCCATTTTTTGTCATCTTTAAGATTTTGTCACATCTTTATGGTCTTCTACACAATATATTATAAAGTTTGTGAGACTCTATGGCATTACATGGGACTCAGGACCCCCTGGTAAGTGCATAACTGGCAATGGAAATCAATTCCAGTTAGCTACGTGATGACTTCAATGCTTTTATAAATCTAATTAAATAACTATTTGGAACTCAAACTTCAAGCAAAATTGTGAACTTTGATTTTAATTTATATCTTTATGAATCTATGGTCAGTGTCTTTGCTTAGAATTTAAAACTGAGGATACATCAGCAACTGCAAAAAACAAGTATTTGTATATTGTAATGGTTGGACCCAACATGAAGGCTTGGAAATTATGTAGTTTTTCTAAGGAAATGGATTATGCTTGTTCAAAGAATCACAGAATGGTTTAGGTTAGAAGGGACCTTAAAAATCACCTATTTGAACTCCTCTGCCATGGACAGGGACACCTTCCACTAGACCAGATTGCTCAAGGCCTTGTCTAAGGTGGCCTTGAATATTTTCAGAGATGGGGGATCCACAACCTCATCACTCACAGCAAAATATTTCTTCCTCCTATCCAGCCTAAATTTCTCCTCTTCCAATTTCTATTCATTACTCCTTTTCCTATCACTAGTTCAACTCAGCTTTCGTAAATGCTCCTAATTAATTTGTACCAGATATTCTGCAACCCTGGATCTGGTTTTGTCTGTACTTGGACTTATATTTGATAAAGCTGCCATTGCAATGATTTTTCATATAAAACCTGCAATGCTGGCTTGCACCTGCTTGCTTCTGCCTTTCAACTGTATACCTCACACAGCTCATATGTACCTCATGTACTGCAGACTTCATAGACGAAAGAGTTTAAAAAACCCTCACCACGTGTTTCAGAAACCTGGGAAACAGGCCACCAGACCTGAAGCCTACTGTTAGTAGTTGCCCTATTTCCTTCTTTTTCTTTCTTAACCTGCTCCGTTCTCATCTTTTGTTTCATTAGTTTTCAGATTCTGCCTCCAGGACACTTCTCCCTGTTTCTGGCATGTTCCCTGTGGTCTCCCAGTGAGCACAGCAAGGGGAAGGCTGCGCTGGCTTCCCAGCAGCCTCTGCCACTGACTTCCACTGACTTCCCCACGTACGGAGATGACAGTCTCTCCCGCTGACCTCTTGCTCCTCATATATTTGTGAAAGCTGTTATTGTTTGTCCTTACAGCTTCTGCAATTTTCTCTGCATTTTCAATTTTGGCTTCTGTGATCATCCCCTTATTTGGTTATTTTTAGACTTGTTTATCCCTGCTCAGAGCATTGACCCCATTGATTTATGTGTCGTGTTTGCCTTTATCCATTCTTTCATTGCTCCTTGCATTTCCCTGGTCAGCTGTGTTTGTCTTATTTTCTCCTCACGCTTCAGCTCTCTTGGCTTTCAGCAGGGTATATATCTGGGCTTCCTGAGACACACTTTCAAATATTCTGCACTGCTTTGCTCTGTGTCTCAGTCATCTCTGGTTTGTGGAACCTGTCATGAATAATTATTGTGGAAAGAATATTGTTGAATTTCATAGTGATAAGCTCCAAGAGGACATATAGACATTAATAATTGAAAAAATGGAACAAATAATATATAACTTTATACTCCCTAGTTAGAAGATGGCTTATGGTATTTTTTTTTAACTTTCATTCAATTTTTGTCCATTAAAAATGTTATGATGCTACTCACTGATCCACTCAGCAGGAGTATAGTTCAGGAAATAGGTATTTCTTGTCTAGACTTGAATATATTGATTTTTAATACATTTTAGTATTAATATCATATAATTTTCAGTATAATTAGTATGGCTATTATTTCTAATCTACAACAATTAACATATATATTTAAATATACATAGTATAAGTTCAAATAAATACACAGGGTTTCTAAATCAGATTACTGACCAATATTTTTCCCTCCACAATATGACAAATTACACACCAAAATTGGAACATGATGCCTTTCTCTGGAGGAGGTTCTCCTCTTAGAGGAAAATGAGAAAATGAGAAAGGGAGGTTGTATGACTATTAAGAGTTCAGTCAACTTTAAATATCCAGTCTGGATAAAGTAATTCCTATGTTCTATGTTTACCAGCATTCTTTTTTTAGTTGTATCTCTTTTCTATTGAGTCTGTTATTTCCGATGACTCATGCTATAAGATCCAAGTGAAGAAAAATAAGATCATGCCAATCTTATGCTCTAAATCTGAATAATATTTTTTCTTGGAGTATTGTTATCATTTTCTTTCTTAGCAGTACTTTGAAAAGTCTTATGAAACCTTTTTTCAAACTAAGAAGTGTCCCTAGGAACCGTGTTCTCATTCTTTTTTTTTAATGTGAGAATTCAAGTTAACAGAAACCAAAACATTTGGTAGGGAATAGAAGCTAAAAATTTGCCATACAAATACCTAATAAGGTTATCAGAAAGACTAAATTAAATACTTCAGTATTTGAAGTGGGTGTGAGGTGGAATTTTATCATGTACAGTTTTTATGATAGCAAATTAGGAAGAACGTGCTTGGAAGCAAACTTCTGCTTAAGGCTTCAGGCAGAAGGTTCCCAAGGCATCTATACTTATCCCACTGGATATTGTTAAGTATTATTTTTGGTTTGGGCTACATAACGTCCAAGTCCACACCCCCAGATGAAGAATTTTAGGGTATTGAGGAAACAGGCATTTTCTCAGATAAGTCCTCTAACAAATCCAGCCTTTTAAGAATGAGCAAATCTAATTAATTTGCATAACACTGCAACATTTTAAATCACTCTCAAGGCAGTGACTATTAGCTTGAAAGGGCCGATATCATCAATTGATGGAAGTTGACCTGAAAATAAATATTTAGATTCCAGCAAACCCTACAGCTTGAATTCCCTGCAGTCATGTAGGAAGCCCTTCCCAGCAGACTATTACAAAGAAGAGCTAGTAGCTTTCCTGGTGAAGTTGTATCAATGAATTGCTAGGAATAAAAGAATGATCATAAATTCAGAAAAAAAATATTAATTCCAACCTAGCTATTTGCCTACTCAATTGCAAGAATAAACTCCTTCAGTTGAAGATGACTTTCCATCCATATTTGAACACTGCTTAAAGTATGCCAACTTGCTACAGGAATGAGCAGCAGTGGACAATGCTAATTGCAGGGTGCAAAAGTCAAACTTCGTGCGGGAAATTAATTCTCTAAGCCACACTGGTCAGGAATCTTTTCTACCCCACAAAAACCCCACATAATGCCTGCATACTCTTTTTGAATATGGGAGGAATTGAGTCAAACCTTCCCAGGCTGTGACAACTATAGAAGAGAAAACGGGAAAAGCAACAAGTCAAAGTTCAAGCAAGACATGGAGTTTTGGGGCTTTTATTTTAGAGATGGCTAATTGCAGCCCAGAAGATGGAGCTGGGACACACTGGTTTTGGTGCTTCCCACCAGATGAATTAAAATTCCCTGTGCTAGCATCCTATGTGCTATGAATCCCAATCTAGAAGACAGGCTTACTAAAATCTCATTTCCAGGAGCCTGCTGGCAACTGAGCCAGAGCCCTGAATACTGTCCCAGAATCAGGCATGCTTCTTGCAACCATTGCACTGCCAAGCACCGTGGCATCTAAGGCCACTTACAGAATGACTGCCTGAACCTCTGTCTTCTCAGTTGGGGTTAGGGCACTAATCCAGAGACAGTGCTTTGGAAAATCTGGTTTCACATGCTTAAATATTTTTTAAAAGTGTGACCAAATTAATATGCTCTTATGTATTTAAATTATAATTTATATTAACAAATATCTTTTAAAATACAGTAAACTCATCTCTACAGTTTTCCTGTATTTCAGGCTTTCTCATGAGTTTCTGCCTCTGATTAAATAAATCAGATATTTATAAGCAGGAAGTGCTTTTATATGTGTATTATCAAAACACACCATCTTTACTTCATTTATTTGTACCAAATAGAACTTTGCTGACTTTTCAGTTTAGGTATGTATACAATAGTAAATCAGTTCAGTGAAAACTATTAATTTACCTTAATAGGCACAAGCTACAGTGACGGGAATGAGTGAAATGTTGAACATTCAAATTGCTTTTCCTTCTGGAGTTGCAAATATTTACTCTTCCACATTATGGAATAGTAAGAAAAATTACAGAAGTGACCAGAAGCATGCTGGATCTCAAAAGGCAGAGGAAGATGTGATACTTTCTTCATGGAGTTTTAAAAGCCAACTCTATTCTTTTGCACCTTAGAGCCTTTTTAAACATATGAATAACCATGAATATACCACAGATTCACCCGTGTATAGAAATATTTAACTAAAACATTAAAGATGAACTGTTACTTACAAACCAGCATTGCCAAAAGAGTTAAAAGTAAAAATTATATGAGATAGAATGATGTGCCAGAAGTAAATGATGGAGGTCAAGACTCAAGTATTTTTTCTTTTAGAAGTTCAGATATTGAAATATGTATTTTTAAACAAATTAAAGCAACAAATAGCTTTGATGTAGTTAATACAGTCAAAGTAAATTAAGTCAAAGCAGGAATCTTTTATTTCATTGGTCTCTACACATCTCCATGTGAAATGTCTCCCCACCACAGTTCACTAGAAGTCCAAACTGGTGTTACTGCACCCTGGGAGGACCACTGACAAACTACCCTGCCCTCTGGCTGGTGAGATCATTTCACCCATCACCAAAACCTCTGCTCTTGGGACATGACAACTAAAAGGAAACTTTAAGATTTGCAATAACCAATCCATTCAAACAAGTTTATTTAATTGGTTGAACACAACAGCTGTTCAGTGAAGGAAAGTGAGGCACAGCAATGTATTTCTACGTGTTGTACAAATACAGGGGAAAATTCTCAGCCATGGAGAGCTCATTTCAAGCAACATACAAAAAATACACATAACACATCATGAGGCTAAAAACTTATGTGGCAGAATAAGTACATGCCCAGCAGTTGTTGATTATTCAAGTTAATGAAGTATTTATACAACTAAATCTATATAATATTTGATTGCCCCATGACTTATGATGTCATTGGCAGGCTTCCTCTCTCATCTACCTCATGGCTTCCAAAACCTAAGTCTATACATGTCAAGCCTTCATAACTCAGGGCAGAGAAACAGGAGTCTCCTGGGAGGCTATTCATCTTATCTTTCTTTGACACTTTGTGTAGTGACAATAAAGGGAGATGTTGGTGATTGTACTCCTACCACTTAGGAATCTCTTAAAAGTGAGACAAGTCCAAGAATTTTTCTCTCTTTTCTTTTTCTTTTTAATTGTCTGTCCAGATTCAATGAAGACAATACCTAATAGAATGTAAAACCACATACCAAAAGACCTTCATAATGAGAAACCCAAAAACCTATTTCTTTCCTTTTCGCAGCTGCTGCATCACTTAACTTGAATAATTCACCCCCTATAGATTCACAACCTTTTCAAGACTACCTGTATGCTCCAATGTCAGACAAATCTGGAGTTTCCCTCTAATCTTGGGATGGCAAATACCCAACTTAACTGTGTGTTCAAGAGCAAGAAGACACAATTGATGTCTTGTTGCCAGATCCTTGAATACTGGGGCTGATCAACGAGTGCAGGATAGTGCAAAGACCACAGGTTTAATGACTCATTGATTCATTAGATGAAATACACATAATCAAGTTTTGCTAAGTGGTTATTGATTCTGTGCACTTTGATGTTGATTTAGATGCAACTCAGACACATAAAATTGGGGACATGCAGAGTCAGTGACCATTTCTGCACTAACTCAAGGAACACTGACTTCTGCACTAAATCAAAATCCTGAAGTCCACATTTATCTAAAAAATATATATATAAATTTGAAGAAAAACTTTGGGAAAGAAAACATTCTATTTTTCTACAGAGATGAAAATTATGTTGGCTACATTGAGTTGAATAAAAGCATCATCTAGAGTAATCAAGGCGTCCAGATTTGTGTGTATCCTGTGTTTTCAGCCTCAGTGATAATGACAACTTTGTTTAAAGGTAGAGGGAAGGGCAAATTCCAATTTATTTGTTTTTCATTATAATAGCATAAAATTAAAAAGTTCATAATCAATCATAACCAATTTTAAAGGCTCAGAATAAGCTACAAGAGTGCATTTATCAGTTACAAAGTATTTTTGCACAGTCACAATGTTTGAGCCTTGAACATGATATGAAATATTTCTATTCCAATATTTTAAATGTGATTTCTTTTAATTCAGCATGCTATGTTCAAGCATTCAAAAACCAAGGAAAATAAACTGCTGGAAATCAAGGGTGGTTCATGTAGCTATACTGTCCATCATTTGAAAACATGGCTAGATACCTATCAGGAGAATCAACACCCTTAGACTTGATGGATCATATTTATCAACACAATAGACCAAACTATCATTCTAGCATGTACTTAAGTATTGAGTAATAGAGTATGCTGTCATTTTATCACATCTATAATGCAGGGCTACTATAGTGAATCAGCTACTGATTCCTATCATAAATAATCTTCTCATCATTTCTGTATAGACACACAATAGCACTGACTCTCAACTTAATTTTAACTAAGAAAGACATATGGCGTAGAATTGAGAAATAGGATACAAAAATTTTCATGTAACTATAGCAATAAGATTCTTACTTGATCAAAAAAGCTAACAGCTAGAGAATATAACCAGTTGAAAGGAATAATGATGTGGAGCAGCCTTCTAACACAAGACTGTCATCAGTAAACATCTGAAATTACAGGAAAAAAAATGACAAAAGCAAAGTGATACAAGCTGCAAACACTTCCGTGCTTATGTACGAGTCTCACCTCCAGCTTAAGCCACAGGATACTGCTCTGTGTCTTGCACGGTTGGTTAGGAGTCATTCAAGTGTGAAATATTCTAAATTCTGCTTGTTAAAGAATTGAGAACCTCTTCCCTCTGCCATGACTTACACCCTGAAAGGCATATATTTGTTTGTGATAATAATCTACTGAACTAGTGTCCTTCAGCAGCACACAGAAGTTGCTTTGATCTAGTATTAGGGAGTCTTGCAGGTAGTATTTCCACTAAGTGACAAGCTTACCTATCATAAAGAAACTGGTTCAAGCTGTTGGCACACTTAAAGGACAAATCTATATCTCATGTTCAGTTGATGTTTTTCAGCTTTAATTTTTCATTATTAGGAGAATTAGAAATACTCTAAAATGAAAGCTTACCTCCTAGGTTAATCACATAACTTTAAAAACCAGATGTCTAAATGGCTTTGCTTTAATCTGGTATTTTTTGATATATCTGATGAAAGGAAGGATGTCTGTACAGATGAAAAAAACCCAAACAAAAAAGTCAAACTGAATTCCATCACATTCTAGTGCAGAATAAGAAGGCTTCAACTTGAGTCATATCACAATTAAAAAAAATACTATGGCATATAATGTTGCTTTTTATAGCTGACAGTGAGTTCCATTAGACTGTAGAAGAATCTCTGAAGGCAAATGAAAATAGCCTCCCAAGAGAGTGGAAGCCCCACACAGCATGGTTTAAATGTGGCAGCTGGGCTGTGGGAGGAAATGGCATTTTCCATTGAAAATCTGCTGCCGATATACCTCCTATGGCTAGATTTTAAAGAGAAATGTGGAAGTTGTCATTCTCTGAATTTCAGCTGCTCAGTTTTAAGGATGCACAGGCAGGAAAGGTAGCAAGACTGAATAGCAAAAGGTCCAGAATTATGTTCTTGTCCAAGGACCAAAGAGTAAAATTGAGAAATGACTGAGGTAGGAATGTGTAACGGGAAGATGGCAAGAGGGGGAAAAGATTCTTTAGTTTTAAAAGATAAAAGCCAACTTTGTAGAAAGTGTGTGCCACTTCAAAGGTTACTTTAATTTTTTTTAACAGTTTGAGGTATTTGATCCTTAGCACGTCACTGAAATTTGGTTAGCAGTGAGATAGTTAGTTACTTTTAAAAGTGTTCTCTTTATATCTGGGGATCTACCATGATAATAATTATGGCAACATCACAGGCCATAAGTTCCTCAGATAATAAATTCCCCACTGAAAACATGTAGGTATATAAGACTGGGAGTCACAAGAGCAATCATGTGCTATATCCACACTAAGAACTATGAAGTATTATGAAAATAATGCTTCTAAAATAGTTTTTGTGGTTTTGATGTCTGCATGTACTTGTAACTCTGACTTAGGCATAATCTTGAAAATATGACTCATAATCCAAAAAAGACACTTTCTGTTTCAGGTAGAAAATCATGCCTGTAATATGTATGGCTACTTTATTGTTTTCTGTTTTGATACAGGTGATGTGCTACTGTTATCTGACTTTTTTCTTTTTAACAACAATTTGACAATTTTATCAAGGTTGAAAAAATTGTCAAACAAATTGAACACCTTATCTTTTTTCTTAAACTTTTTTTTGTTGTTGTTGTTTTGTTTTTTGGGTTTTTTTTTTTGTTTTGTTTTGTTTTTTTGAGGTGGGTGGGTTTTTTCTTTCTTTGGGCTTTTGGTTGTTTTTTTGTTGGTTGGTTAGTTGGTTGGCTGGTTTTACCCAAACAACCTCTTATGGCTCCAAATCTGGTTCCTCTAGAGCAGTCCTTTAACCATCAGACTAACTTAGTTTTGTTCTCTGTAAAAAACCTAACACTTCTGCTCAAAGGCCTGACAGAAGGATCCTTGCCAGTCTTACCTTCATCATTTTGGTATGGCTCTGGCTTGAGAATTAACACGATGCTTAGAATTAACATGATGCTTGCATTGAGGCTAGTGGAAAAACCAAAGCAGTATGTTGCTTCCTAAGTAACACTGCTGGTCCAGGATGTACAACTACCACAAATTTGTTCATGAAAGGGGTGTGACTGCTATGCTGGCCATAGAAATGAGGTACCTGCTCATGTTAGTGTGAGCAGAGAATACCTGCTGGAATAGAGAGGAATATCTGCTGGAATAGAGAATACCACTTCTGGAAATACACAAATTGGTTTTCTATTACAAGTTTGGTCAGCTACAGACGTGGTAATTTTGTGGATCCTTGTCTTCAGTTTCAGTACCAAAGGTCTACTTATAGTTGTGCTCTAAAATTTTGTGCTTATTTTCTGATTTATATCTTGCAAAATGCTTCTCATGAAAATCCCAGATGTAGAAATTTAATGGGGGAAAACTGTTGTCTCATCTCTAATTGACTGGTAGATGTATTAAACAGAAGGTGGGCCAGGTGCAAAATGACATTTTGTGTTAAAAATACCAGGAAAGTTTTGAAGGTAGGAACGAAAAGCACCATAGGTATGATGTCACTTCAAATTATCTGATATCACGCAAAGTAATATTGCAATGCAGTCAGTAGGTAAATTGTTCCTGACTCTTCACCAGGTGATTCTAAATTTCTTTTTTGCTTAAAAAATGTTGGTATAATCTCATTATCCCTATTTCTCAGACCAGCCAATAAACTTTTGTATTTCTGAGTTTGCGGTTTCTTATGGAGTTCTAGAGCAACATCATTACAAAGTGCCCTGGTGTAAGAGGAATGAAATTCAATTCCTGCTTACAAAAGAGATCAGTTTAACCTATAGTATATCTAAAAAAATAAAAAATTAAAAATTGCTTCTAACAAATCTAAACTAACCATGACAGTTCTGTTGCTGTTCTACCAAGCTCTCCACTAGACTGTTTTCTAAGTCTGATGGACTGCTTTAATTTTTAAAGAACAACCAACAATTACAGTACACAGAAAAAGCTAAGTGTTTTCTCTGTTTCATAGTTTTGATTAAATGCTGATATTATAATAAGTTGTTCCACTTTTATTCAATGTCATTTTAACTCTTCAGTCCTACCTTCTACATCCTTTTAATAACATAACTGGAAGCTGCAAGCTTGACTGCCAAGGTTTGAAGTTAACACAGCAGTCAGAATTTATTTGCATTCTTTCTAAAATGGCATTTGTTTTATAACTCTGACTCAGTTTCCCAGTCTGTCCTTTTCTGTGATCTGTTTAGGTCTCACAAGCCAAGCAAAGCCAGGCCATGTCAGTTCTGAGAACGTCAGTATTTCCAAGCAACACCTAGATGCTGCAGAGACAGTACTGCAATTCAGAAAGTAGTACACTTGCCTTGCCAGAAGCACTGAAACAAATTCACTATTGTGGAAGGGACAGAAAAACTGTAAAGCTGGTAATTCCTTATGCCACACAGGACTAAAAAGAGGAGCTAAGTGTCTTTGTTTCAAGAACTAGAAATGTTAATTCCAAAGCCCCAATCAAAATAAAGTCACGCAATTACATTCTGTCACAATCATTCCTACATTTTCAGACAGAAAAACAATCTATTATTTTTTTTCTTTTTATTCCAAGCCCTGTGCCCTATAAATGTGTGCTGGCAGAAAGTTGCTACAACCAGTCTTGTGAGTCAATGTGGTGTTATGAACATATTACAATTTATAAGC
The DNA here is from genome assembly GCF_017590055.1 of Onychostruthus taczanowskii. Taxonomy (NCBI): domain Eukaryota; kingdom Metazoa; phylum Chordata; class Aves; order Passeriformes; family Passeridae; genus Onychostruthus; species Onychostruthus taczanowskii. The sequence continues at coordinate 12,466,622 of NW_024497629.1, read as the reverse complement.
GATACGACCTTTGGTGTCATTGAAATCAAGTACTCAACACTGCAAAACAGTCTGAGCCTACTGAGTTACATTTGTGAAATGTTTTAAAATTAACAGTTGAAAAAGCTTTACAAGCATAAAATACAGTTTCCCTGGTTAACTGGCTGCACTTAGCCACCCATCTCACTGGGGCTCTGTACCTTCTACTTCCTTTTGCAAATATGGGATATACATGGAATTTTACGAGAAATAAATTTCAAAACCAGGGGGTTTTGTGTGGTAGCTACTGTCATGCAAACATCTAGAAGACTCATGTCAGAGAAAATCAATCACATATGTCATGATGTGTGAGACATCCTCTTGTCTGAGATGTCAGTTTGCTTGTCCCCTTCTCCTGAAATCGTACATATGGTTACCAAGAACCAACAAACCATTAATCCTCATTCATCATTGGAGAAGAAACCATGCCCAAGCAAGGTCTACATTAAATGTAAGCAATGTTAGTACATTTTTCTTACTGTCCTGGCAAATACTAAATAGCAATAAAACATTTGGTAATTTTTGTAAAAATGAACTTTTGATATAAAAAAGATGGTCTAAAGCAAGAGGCACTGGAGTAGAATTCAGAGGCGTGACTCAACTTCTGTCAGGGATGCAAATTTCTTATGTGGTAGCAGAGTCACGAACTCCTGGTTTATCAAGGGAGCAAAAGCATTACAGCTCTGTTTCTATGCATAGCTGCACAGTGAAATTCTGACATCTAAGTGAGGTATGTTTGCTCCTCTTCTAGTACCTAGGGACATGTAGGCACTTAACACACAGAAAAGTTTAGACATTGTAATCCAGGCTGGTAGAAGGTATTTTCTGTAGAGGGGGATTTCCACTCCTGGAATTAATAACTTGAAGCCTTTTTTAGTTTTTTTTTCCTCCCCACAGAAACAGAGATAAAATCGGTCTTTTGACTTGGAGATGGTCAGGGGAGAAACCACAAAAGCAGCCTTAGCCATTATCTAATCTAGAACACACAGAAATGTGTGAGCAATTTGTGTTTAATATCCTCTTTTGCCAGAGGTAACTGAAGATCTGTTTTACACTTCTCAGAAGACTGCTTTCTCATGAGATTTCATAATACTCCAGGTTTAGAGTACACACTTCTCTAATACTTCATGCAAAACAAAACACTGACATCTTCTTTACTACCAGTACTTTACCACCAGTGAAGGATTCATTCAGTTTGTCTCTAAAATGACTGTTTCCTATATGAAGTGCTAATGCTGGGACTGAAAATGGCATCCTTCTGTCTCCAACTGACTGCTCAAAGTTACAAAACTACATCCTTCCCTCTCCTTTTGAATACAGATGAAGAAAAAAGAATGCAAGAATCCTGACATCTTAACTTCTTTATAGTATAGAATGCAAGTTCCCAGAAGATAGGAGAAAACACCTCCAACCAAATCCAGATAAAGTCTTAAAACTATTGACAAAGAAGAAAACAGTGGGAGAGTGGCATTTTTGTACAGATCACTAACTGGGGGGTTTTTAAAAGCACTTGCTACACTGGAATAAGCAGAGGAGAGATTAAAGATAAACTATCTGTGCTATGGACTTAGTATGGCATCAAGATGCCCCAATAAATGTTTTCACAGGTCTGATGAGGATCTGCTGAGGGAACTGGGGTTATAGAGGCTGGAGAGAAGGAGGCTGAAGGCAAAAGCCTACCTGAAAGTAGGTTATAGGCAGGTGGGAGTTGGTCTCTTCTAAGTAACACGTGATAAGATGAGAGGGAACAGCTTTAAATCGTGCCAGGGGAGTTTAAGTACTGGGAAAAAATTCTTCAGTGAAAGGATTATCAAGCATTGGAACAGGATGCCCAGGGAAGTGTTTGAGTTACTAGGGATATGGGCATTTAAAAGATGTTTAGATGTAGCACTTGTGGACATGGTTTAGTGATGGACTGGGCATTGCTGAGTTAATGGTTGCACTCTATGATCTCAAAGGTTTTTGTCCAACCTTAACAATTCTGTGACTCTTGATTTGGACAAGACTAATGTTTAAAGTACAGTTCTACTGTGACTTCAGAGCTGGACACAAAAGAAGAGAGCATTGATGAGAGTGCACCCTTTGGACTTAAGGCAGAAGTTGAATGCATGCCAACTTTTAGCTCTAGCCTTTTTTCCAAACACCCATTCCCAATTCATCAAGTACAGGTAAGATTTTTCTCCTGGAGACATTAAGAGGGTGAAAAACAGCAGCAGCTGAATTAATCCTTGGTGAATTTCTTCCACAAGAATCAGCTGAATAGAAAGCAGTCATCTCTACTTGTGCATCCAATTCAGTGGCCTGCTTATTACTTGAAATAGAAAAGTGATGGTAGAGAAATCTCCCCCAGTCACAGGAAACTGAAGGTAAAAAACCTTTTTTTTTTAAAAAATGACTGTTATTGGCATCTAAAGCCAATCACATCCTGTCCTATCTCAGTATATTTTAAAGTATTTCCAATTTTATCATAATTCATGGATTTGAGACACAGCCCTAATTTCAATCACAGGAATATTTTCTTTTAGGCATTAAACCCCTTCTACACTCTTCCATGGATACTTACAAGACACTAGTTCTTGCAAATAACAAAAGGACATTAGGTTCTGCAATCCCTTTGCATGCCACCAGTAAGCTTTAAGATTTTCCAGGGGAGATAATTCAGGTGAATAGCCAGAAAACCAACTTTGTAGGTCCAGTCACCTGGCTGAAGTTATCACTGTTTACAGTGTCCTAGGCTGTAAAGTGCAGAGGATGTCTTCAGGAGCTATCTATCCCCTGGGCACTTTTAATTCTGTGGATGTATTTTTTTAGATTTATTATTGCCATCGAAGATGCTCAGGACTACCTCTCCTTCCCCTGTCCTGAGCTGACACCACTGGAAGCAGTACTTCATATCAACCACTAATAAGAAGTGATGTCTTTGAAAGGGCTGTCTCAACTTATTGAAAAACCCCAGCAGAAGTCTTTAAAGACACATCATGGAGTATTTTTAGGCCTCCTTCATATTTGAGTTGGTTTCTTATGTTCTTCATTTTCTTTTGCTAGCTCAGGTAATATCTGAGGTGCTTGATCTCATAAAATATGAAAATTTGAAAGAAAAGATAGCTATAATTTTATTTATTTATTACATATATGGTTTCTCCTACCTCCTTTTTGATGATTCTGGCAGAGTTCAGATCATTTTCACTGAGACGGAGAACAATAGAGCAGGGCAACCCTGTTCTGGTAGCACGGGTGCCACCTACAGATAGAACTTTTTCAAACCTATGTGTTTTTTGTGTTCATGTGGACACTGCAGCAAGGAATAAGATGGGGTTCCCTGTCCATCCAGCTGCCAGTTCTCACCAGTAAATTCTCCTGTCTCTAAAGCTCTGACTCAGGATGCTCCAATGCACAGGCCATTTTTCATAGCTACACACAGTAGCTACGGCTGCTGCTCAGAACTGCTGGAAGGAATATGTAGGCAGATCCATAGTACCCTAAAGTCAGTGCACTACCTTGCTTGTGGCTTTTATGGTTTAGTCTTAAGGTTAAAAACTGTCACTGCATTTTCACTAGAACACATATTAATAAATATATTTTCTTAAATACCTCCAGCTTTTCAAACCTCAGAATCAATATTTTAAAATAAATACTGTAGAAATAATTGACAAATTATGACATTGGGAAACTAGACTAGATTCTAAATATAAAATTGTTCTATCATGACAAATCAGTTAATTTTGCTCTAGGATCCAGAAAAATGTTCTGATCAAAAAAGCACTGAATTGTAAAGTTAGACTTTACCTGACATTGATGACCATTCAACAGATCTTTATTTAAATATCAGATATACATCAGAGCCAGACTTTTGTCTTTTTACTACATTTGTAATAATCCCCCATACATGCTTCCGTCTTTACACCTCATGATGCCTAAAATTTGCTTGCTGTTTACAAATGGGGAAACAGAGGCATAGTGGGATGAAATGTCTTGTCTACCATGTGCGAATCAACTCTGTGGATACTCTTTTCCACAATGAAAAGCACGAGTTATTCAACCTCAAACGATTTATTTCTCTCCTAAGAGAACACAATGTACTCAGCAAACCTACCAGGCCAACCAAATAAATTTCCCATAGGCAAAGGGAAAATGTGTATAGCTACTTCCACAATCTTGCTGGGGAAATTATATCCACAGTACTACTGGATATTGTGTTCTTTTGTTTTTTAATTTTCTTTCTGATACTTTCTGCATGGCCTTCATTTATTTTGTGGTTGACAGGGACATCTCCAGACAGATACGCCCACAGAAAACCCCATGGCCGCAAGTGGACTGCTGCCTGAGAAATATGCTCAGCACCTTCCATTTGAAAGAAAAGGAGCATATAATCTCAGCAACGCACAAGCCAGGGCACCCACTGCAGAAAGCACATCCTAAATCTGCTGTTTGCTGCTGCTGCTGCTGCACAGTTAGGTCAACACTCTCCATGCCACTGATTTAGTCTCTTTCCCCTGCCTTTATAAGCCTAGTACTCCAGTACTCGCAGGCCCTGCAACTTGTTGCCACTGCAACAGCTACTCCCAATCCAGATGGTGTTGGGACTAATTGAGCTGTGGCTCCTTTGTGTAGTCACCTCTACACAATAGCCACTAGCACGCAGAGCTTCACACCAATTGCTAGTTGCAGTTGATAGTTGCTCGATGGTTTAGACCCAGCTTTGTACCTTTCTAATCATTAATCAACAATCAGACAAAGGATTTATTGCTGAATCCAGACAGCAGCCAATACAGACCTCTAATACATTATGGATTCTCTGTCAGCACAATTATTTATTGTTTGCGGTGTTCTGTTTGAAAATCCCTATGCTCTTGCACTTATTTACTTACTTGCTTACTTATATCTCTTTAGCTGGATTTAACAAAGCAATGAAGCTTCATCTATTAACATTTTTTACAAACCCTGAACTGTGAACTACTTCATATAAAATATATTTATAATATTATTCTTGTTATTAACCATGACTTACCAAGGACTTTAGCAAATATTGCTGTTAAAGAAAATGGAATTAAATTTCACCAACAGTGTCAGAATATTTCCTCAGATAAATATCCAGCAAATCATTTTATCATAAAAAACACTATAATAAAGGTTGACTATCAGCTGAGAGATAAAGGAATACACATTTCTCTATACTTCCAGCATCCTGTGGGATTTTTCACAGTATCATGAAAGCAAGCAACAGTAAGGACCTCACTATTCTGTGGTTAGGCTTTAGCACAAAAGCATCAGTGGACCACTGGTTCTGCACAGCATGCAACCATGCTCTGCTATCAAATTAATGTTAAAATATGTATGTCCTAGCTTCTGATTTATAATATCTTTGACAAATAGTAAAAAGGACAGGCATGCCATAAAGTTTATGGATAGGGTGATGGCATGCACAATGATGTCTCATAAAGAATAGAGGAGGAAAAGTTATTTATTCTTGTGATTCAAGAACTAAAATACAGATAGACTGGCTGCGTGCACAGAATTTTTCATAAATATCCCACAGTGCACCCTGTTGTACAGCAGCCATACATTAATTAGAGCATTCAGCAGACACTGCAATGTGTTACACTCACCCAAGTGAATCTTCATTTTTCACATGCAGGGCCTTACTAATTAAAATCAGCTTTGCAATTAAATGTGGAAAATTGTGTTAAACTTTGAAGCGTGGTTTAGAAAAAATGTATTTATTTTTAGGGTATTTTATTTTGATGCAAATGAATTCTCCATCAAAGTGAGACCAGTAAAAGGAAGGTATGAGGATTTCTCTTTTTTGTATTATAGATGCTCCTCTCAGTTGCAAGTTGCAATGCTCCACTATCTCTCTGCCAGTACCTGGCCCTGTTCCAATGCTTTTAGTGAGTGCTATCTGTCAAGGCATGAATAATACAGCCCCTAGGCTGTCGGCAGAATCCAAATGAGGCATACATCAGGAAGCAAGCACTCGACTTTAGCTCCAGAACATGCTCCTGTGAAGACAGGCAATTATTCACCCACGACTGCAGCCATGGCAATCAAACTGGTGGGTGAAAAGGTATATGAAATGAAAAAATTTGAATAAGAAATATGGCACAACAAGGCACAGAAATTCAATAATTTTCTAATAACAGAGAAATATTTGAGCCTTTTAATTTCCAAGTTTGGGGGCCTGAATTATTTCACCTGCTCTGTTAGAATATGTAGACTAAAATACAGTATATAATGTCAAAGCAATACAGTGATACTTGTTTGGCTTTTCCTAATCAAAACAGCAATGCTAAACTCTAAGGTATTTATAAATTCAAATTGTTATATGAAGTGACAAATCTCATGCCTAAAAATTAAAAGATAGTCTAAATAATTCTATCCGTATAATGTAATAAACCAGAGACAGCCTAGTAAAGAAATAAAGAACGGGTAGTATCATAAAATTTGGTAGAAAATTAAAATGTAATGTATTCCATAAAGTTAGGGACAATTCATACATTACAGATATGCACATCATTTTATGACTCCTCTTTGTTTTTGAGACTAGCCTTTTTTTTTTTTGCAAGACATTGTGACAGTAATTAATGAAATCTTTTACAAATAAAATATGACCTGAAGAAAAGGCATGAAAAATTCCATGGCAGATGAAATGTTTAAGTTGCTTTATTTTATCTGAATTCTTATTTTCAGCAATCAAATTGAAACTGATGATATAGTAAAAGCTATGTGAGTATTTCCATTTTAAATATGAAGGGTTTATCATTTGGTCTTAACATTCTTCACTGAAATGTTATGCAAATTTTTTCAGACCACAGTTGGTTTGCTTTAACTTCTATACAATGGATATATCCGTTTTCAAATATACCCTCTTGTGTGCTCTAAAAGAATCCTAAATGAATATACATAGTGCTACACTACCACCTTAAGATTTTTTTTTAGGTCTCTTATTTGTTAGAATATTATGTTAGAATATATGCTATATGTAGAATATTATTTGTTAGATTGTTATTTTAGAAACGTGGCAGTTAGCAAGTGATGAATCCATTACAGAATCTAATTGCTTTTGTTACTTGAGAAAAAAAAAAAAAAGAAACTACTTTGTTAAGAAGCTTTTAAATAAGCCACTGTATGCAATCAGTATTTTTTAATGGAATCTAGTTCGGATTTTTATGATGTGTCTACATACCTACTTATACGGCAAATCATTGGCACCTATTTGGTATATGACATTGTTTTATAAAGATGCTAAATGGAGAGCAATAAAGTAAAGTGCAATATTTCTGAAACCATCATTCACATCTCCTCAGTAAATAACACAGGCCAGTTTGCAGTCAATTACTCCAGAGTAACAATTCGCACCTGCAGAACAGACCAGGAACTGGACTCACTTTTACATTTGTATTTGTATGCATAGAATGTGATTCCTGTTGCCTCTGAAGTTGATTAATGAAACTGGCAAAGTTTCTTCTAATTGCAGTGAAAGAACACTTGAATCTACGCTCTTCTTCAGATGCTTAAGGCAAAAGGCATCCTGAAAACACAGTTGTGGGAACACCCTCCTGGTCTGGTTAGAGTCACTGCTATATACACAGATGGATTATTCACAGCTATAAGTATGCAAGGATCTGCACCAAGGTTATTGTTCAAAATCATTTCACAGTACTGAAGGTATAAGAGCAGTGTTCATTGTTATGCTGCTATGCACAATGGGCCTGAACAGCTACCAAGGGATTAAAACAACCTGCATCAGAGGCATGGCCCAGGAGATGCTCTGGTTTTCACTCCTAAGATTTGAATGCTTCTCTTGATTCTTCTCTTGTCTCCACCACTATCTGAACAGGTTTGTGGCTCTTTTTTTTTTTTTTCCTATCTTGCATTCAGATCTTTCACAACCTTTGTTTTCTTTTTGTTTTTCAGTTCAGTTGGCCTCAGGTGCTTTGAAACATAAACAACTGGAGTTCTATCTGTGTAAACTCTAACCTTGAGGCATTGGCTCATGCTGTGTGCCATGGACAGCACTAGAGGGTCCATGTTAGCTTCAGGTTTCCAGACATTACTAAAACCCAAAAAAAAAAAGTCTGCTCTAGTAATGCAGGCACACTATCCAACTTTGGGCACTTCTCGTCAGTGCCCAAACTGGGATGTTAATTCTTCTGACCTTTCCATGAAGCCACTGGACAGAGGTGCTTTCACCATACTAATTTTAGAGATCCCAGCATTCTGCCCTAAAGTGCCCTCTAGAGAAACCTGTCCATTTAAGCTGTCTACTAGCATGTCCAGCCAACAAGCCAACATCAGTCGCTGAACTTAAGACCCAGGAGGAAGCTACCAACCAAGTCTTGCAAGGTTTTGCTTCCCTTCCAACTGAGATTTGACACAAAGAAAAACATCAAGGAGATGGAAATGATACAACAAGCTTTTACCACTGTTACCCTTCCTAGTTCCAGTCCTGTGTTTTCATACACCTCAAAACATCACTGGCATAGAAAGTCTGCTTGTTCCCTTAGTAAACCTACATTGAAGCTCTTTCCTAATTAAAAATACAACCAAGGCAAAAACCTGTGGTAAAACCCTCCTTTAACTTCTACCTAATATTTTATCAGCTGAACAACATTTCATCCCCTGAATCTACCTGAAAATTTGAAAGAATCTGTTTATTTCAGTTCAAGCTTAATGTACTACCTGAGGATGAGTTTTCACTGTCACAAAGATACAATTACAATAATAATAAAAAAAACCCAAACCAAACCAAACCAAAAAAAACCAAAACAACTCTCCTCTGCAAAAAAAAAACAAACCAAAAACCAAACCAAAAAACAAAACAAAAAACACAAAAAAAACACAACACAAAAAAAAAACACACAAAAAAAAAAAAAAAAAAAAAAAAAAAAAACAAAAAAAAAAAAACAAACAAAAAACAAACAAACAAAAAAATCCAAACCAAAACAACAACAACAACAATAAAAAAGCCAAAAAATTCCCCCCAAAAAACCACCTGGAATTCCAGAGACTTTAAGACATTTTAGAAGGAACAGAATTTTGGAGAGCTCTTACTACATGTAGTGGAAGCAAATGCATTCCATTCCTAATAATGAGCTGGTCTGATACTGTGAATGAAAAGGTCTTAACCTCATTAAAATGCTCCATAGGTCTAAACGGAATTGTTAGGCATCAGCTGATATATGCAATCCCCTGAACACATCAAATTTTTAAGACAGTCTGATTTCCTTGGAAGAAATATTTGAGGGTTTTTCCCACCCATACAGCAAAATAGAAAAAGAGAAAAATTCCTTCAAATTCTTTCAAAAAGGTAAATTTAGTAGGTGTTGGTTGTGAATAAATAGTGCTTCTCTTCTAGAAAACAGAAATTTTTGATAAAAGTACATTGTAAACCTCAACAAAGAATTCTGTGTTTTTACATTAAATAGGACATATATTGGTTAAATATATTTTGATTAGTGGATTGGCAATCATGGTGACAAGAAAACATAAAAGCCCAACAAATTCTTTTGTAGAAAAAAAGGAATTTTTGATGTATTTCCAATTTTTATTCTTATTGCATCTGCCCAAAATTTCATTTAATTAACAGCTCTGAGATTCAGTCTGTTCGTGTACTGACATACCAGAATCATGTCAAGAAAGCAAAATATGGAATTAACATCTTAAAACTGCATGTAATCTTTTCAAACCCCACATTTATTGCTTCCTCTTTCCCCAAAAGGGTGATCTTACACAAACACAGACACTACCTCCAGAGCAATTCAGAAGAAAAGTCAGAATTTCTCAAGCTAAAGAGTTTCTTTCTGTATGTTTTTGATATCTGCATAGAAATTCCATGAAGTGTAAAGAAATGTATGTACCTATAATCTTGTAACTAGAAAGGCCATTATAATCATATCACTTAACTGTTGACAAGTATGGGATTTCTGAGGGAAAAGAAGGATTTAGTGCCATTCTTTAATTACTTGTGAGGCTTGTATTTCCATAAAGAAAACAGACAAAAGAAAACTATGGTTTGAAATGAGAAGTCACAACTGAATATAAAAATAATTATTTTGGATACTTTTCCTAAATCAGTGTTCCAATCTAACCAAAGCCTTCAAATAGCAACAAAATGTTACTTCTCTTATGAGTGAAGATTAAGAAAATAAATGTGAATAATTATTTTATAGTTTATACAGTTTAAATGTAATTCAAAGTAATTCTAGTATCACTGTTCTTGGTCTAATTCTGAAAGTGTTTTCTGGACTTGTCCCTAAGCCTCATTCACTGATAAGAAAAAAGGGACATGAGTGTAGTGAGTGGCACTGTTCAGTATGTTTTCATATTTCAAATAAATGCCTTAACCCCAAATGTATAATTTCAATTTAATTCCTAGACCGCATATGCCCATTTCATGCAGTAATCAGATCTGGTGTGAAATATCTACTCTTATAACACCACAAGGGCTTTATAAACTGAAAAATCAAGAATGAAAAAACTCTTTAGATTTTCAGGATAATTTAACACTGGTTTGAACACTTCCCTCAATTCAGAAAAGAGATGGCCTAAACATCAGCCATTTCATCTCCTACAACGGGCTGCTGTATAAAATATGTCAAATGAAATGCACAGCAATGAGAGAAAAATACATGTATTCTAGAGACGTTAAATTCTAAAAATGTTTTAAAAAATCATGGACAAATGATTCAGGAAAAGAATGGTGTTTAGACAGATGTACAACACTACTCAACACCGACACAGAAATGTAAAGATTGAGGTCTGAATTAATTTGTAGCACATGCAGTATGCAAAACATATGCTACCTCCTATACTATTAACCATAAACAGCTGGAAAAAAATTTAAAGGAGATGTTTCCACATTTCATGGTCTAGAAACTGAAGTAAAGGTATTTATAATACAGTATAACATTTGAACCCTGAAGTCTTATTGTTGTTGATTTGCCTTAAGCTTTGCTTTGAGTCTAACCTGATCATTGAACTTAAAATGCTCAGAAACTCTTTTTCATTCAGCTATGAAACACATTAAATAGCATGAACATGAGCACCAACGGGTAAGTGGGGCCAAATCCTAATTTGCAACATATAAGCAAGAGAACTGTATGCAAAAATTGAGAGAAGATTGACAATGAGAGCCAGTCTCAGCAAAAATGGAAGTTAAATTTTGTGACATTCAAAAAGAAAAAATAACCCTGACTCTAAATGGTTTCTAGAATATGTAACTGCTAATTTTTATCATTGTTTGGTTTATCAAGGTCATGCCGGATAACTTGTTTACCAAGTCTCTTCACTAAATTATGAAAAATTACAGATATTACCTTCTGTGTCTTGCATATTTGCCACTAACATGACCACTGCCATCACAGCCAGGCGTGGGACAGCTGCAAAAGAGAGAATTAATTATATAGGTGTTGGTGTGCTGCAGAAAGATTATACTAAAAGCAGGCAGACTACGTGTTACAGAGATGGAGGGCAACCAAGACAGAAAGAGAAATCAAATAACTGAAGGGGAAAAAAAAGAGGGGATGCTTTTTATTAGCAAGTCTCGAGGGAATTAATTTCATCAGTGCAGCAGGGCATGAGCAAACCACCAATGAACTTGAAAGTGCATTATACCCATTAAAAGGCATGAATTTTCTAAATTGCTAATGGGGATACATTTTACACTCAGAGCACTAACCTGAACAGCTCTTGTATGGCTGGTTCCACGGGAACTGCAGAGAGATGGAAAACATATAAAAATTTATCATCTATTACAAGTACCCCTCTTCTACAGAAAATTACCAGAAAGGTTGTGTAAAAGCAAGGGTCAGAATGAATCGTGCAAAGAGATTCTGGAGGATGAAGGTCACCCTGAGCAGGGGCCTTGAGTGATTTACTGAAGCAAGAGACATACCTCGAACACCTTTGGAGCGTGTGCGATGGCGCTTCTCGTCTGCATCCACCTCCATCTGGGAATAGATTAGCAGGCAGTCAATGTTCTTATCCTGCATGCACAGACTATCAATGCACAGATACAGTCTCTCACACAATTTATTGACACTATTTTAATTCCATTTTATCCCGTAGGGGAAAGTTCTCCTTACAGGGGATTTTTAGGATATTTGTGTTTATGTAAAAACAGAAAATGCAATAATTTCTGCTTTAAACAGTCAGTTTCTGTGGCCTGCTTTCATAGCAAATTGTGTGCAACAAAGTGCCGTTTTGTCTTTTCAAGGGGATATTTCTGACATAAACCCTTAATTACTCCCATATATTCCAAAACAAGGATTCAATAGATTTCTACACAATTTAAAACTAAAGTCAAGGGGTCACACACCACAGGTTGTTTTCTAACCAAACCCTTTACAGTGGGAAAGAAAGGAAGGAATAATGACTGAAAAGGAGATGAAGATTTACCATTAGACCTTCAAATATTTAATGTTATTTAATACGGCATTACAATCTTTGCCAGCATGTTTATTAGTTTAGTTGTGTTTTTCAAGTTTCAGGAATGGGCTCACTTGCTACATGACTACATCTTTTATCTTCATTTTACAATTAGCTTGCCAATACAGTGTGGTTTTCTGTGCAGTAATAAATACATAGAAATCTTACATGTTTACCAGACACGGGCAAGGCTGCAGAATAGATCTTTGAAAGTATCACCATCACCGACCTTATAGGGCCATATAGTTTCTTCTGATTTTACACGCACAATTGTCACCAGATTTTAAAAGGTAAACTAAATAGACTAGTTATAGTTCAGGATTTTGTTCAATAGAAGCAAATTGCACTGAACTATGTTGAGAGACTGAGAGGGAAAATATATGCAGTAAGCTCCTTTGGCTGTAGAAGAACAAGATGGCAAGATGGATCTACAGTGCTTCATACATAGTGATGATACTGTAAAGGTCAGGAAGCACAGAAATAGACCATGGAGCTCTCGTTTCCCCAGGGGAAAAAAAATCAATCACCTCCTTTATAGCAATATCCTTGGATTGATATCTGGTAAGAATGTCATGTATCTCATGCAAAAACATGGAAAAGGGTCCAGTGACTTGCAGCTAACCCTTTAATCACCTAACTTTCTTTAGTCAGTACCTTAACACAAACAATTTGGGAAACAACCAGGAAAGAAGAAATCAAGGAGTGCTTTTAAAGAGCTCCCTCAACATGTAACAGCAGGAGGAAAGAATCACCTCAAGAAAATTTGTAGGTGAGAGGGATTTGGTAAAAAGAAAGTGTCACTCTCACAAGATTCTGTGCTACTGATGTACTTCTGTTTCTCGGCAGTCATCATCTGATTCCTGGTAGTGTGCTATATTCCACATTAAAGGGATAATTTAAAATAGACTGATATTATGAAAGCTAACAGAGCACCAGCCACTTTTAGGGGGCTTCAGGTCAGTCTTCTGCATAACTCTGAGTGGGTTTAATTTTAAAATTAAGAATTTCATTTTCATATTAATCTAATATTTAGCTGAGTGCAGATACATTTGGAGCATAAGCTTCTATCTTCATCAACCAATCATGCTATCTGAGATCCCACAATGTATTCCATCAAATCCTCAACTGCCACTCCAGAAAAGTATGAAAGGTACAGACCAATCCTTTGGTGTATCTATCAACCCTGTGCAGAAGTTTCAGGTATCATCTGGCATCAGAAATGGCACTAACTGCCTATGCTTAGACAACTGAATTTACCCCTAGGTTAACGCAGCCACCGGAGCTTGAGGACCAACTCCTCTGATCAGCCACATGAAGCTACTTCAGTTGGATAAAATCAGTCTCTAGGCACTCTGTCTCTACTGTCTAGCTCTCCATCAACTATTGCATGAGACACTTGGCATGCCTGTAGATACCTCCTATAGGCACCTAAACTGAATGTTAAACTTTAACCCACCCACAGTATCTATCCTACACCTTGAGTTCACATCCTAGCCAGTTTCTTAGCTCCAATGACTTGAGAGGCATTTGAAGCTTTTAAAGCTGCCATATTAAAGCACATAACAGCATCTCTGGAATATCAAAATTGCTTACTAGATGATGACATTCTTTTCCCTTCACTAATAAGAAAACAGTGCACTGTATTATTCTATAACTCTCGAATGTGTAAGGACTTGACAGGAGATCAGAAGTGAAGTTACTTGATCTTCAGACTAGTATGTTTTTAAAATGTTTGGAAAAACGTTATCTATCCTCATTTGTCCATACTGAAAAACCTGCTGAAAGAACTATTATGATCTCAACCTGGAAATGCTGCCCCAGTTATTATGATAGTCTGTGTAAATTTATAAGGGACAAACTACAAAACAGATTTATCTGTGTTTATAAACCAAAGTAAGCACTTCGAAAACACTGAGGGTAGTATAGTGCACTTTTAACTATACTGACAATCACAGAAGAAATCACTAAGCTGGAAAAGCCCCTGTAAGATCCACACAATCTATATCCAGAAGCAGGTCAAGGAAATAAAAACATTATAAAAGCTGCTGGCATACAATGCAATTTTAAATTTTGTTGTGCATCCTACCTAGTTTGCTCCTTCTCCAGAAAAGCACAAATTGACTTGCCATTGTCTGTGACCTAGATGCCCAATGTGAGTCTTGGATGCTCTAGGACACATCACATGATGATAGGTGCCTACATTTAGTCAATAGAATTTTGCTTTACCTTGATATTTATATGCTTGCTCACAGATCTTTGTCAGTCATGTCAAAACTTCAGCCTTCATTCCTCCATGAATTACATATAGGATGCTGGGAGTAAGCAACTTCCTGACATTCTAGCGAGATTTGCATTGGTTCTGCAAAAGTACAGTCGTCTGGCAGCCTACTATTGCAGTCCTCAGTGGCACCCATGGCCCTTCCATGGCCATGAACAGAATTCTGCTGCTCAGACCATCAATCTCACACAAACATGGACCTCCTCATCACTTTCACATGCAGGAAAAGGAAACGTGGACTTTGGTCTCACAAGGAGTCCACCTTAGTTCTACTTTATTCATGACCTCTAAATTATAGCCCTGTAGCTCAGCTCTTAGTCTCTGTTCCAGAAAAGAACTTGTGGACAAGGAGGACAGCCTGGCTAGGGTTAGTCTTAGCCTGGCATCTAATATTACGTATCAAAGCAAAGAGAAGGGCATCAGGAATAGGAAACGAAGAAAATTTTAACCTTTCTTCAAAGAGAAGCTCTAGAAATTAAAATGGAAAGGTCTAAGCTGATTAGAGTGGAGTATCTCTCCTACAAGAAAAAGCTGAAAGAATTTGGTTTGCTAAGCCCAGAGAAGAGAAGGCTTCAGTGTAACCTAATTATGGCCTTCCAGCACCTGAATGGAGCCAACAAGAACAATGGAGAGGGACAAAGAGTATGTAGTGACAGGCTGAAGGAGAATGGATTCAATCTCAGAGTAGATTTAGATTGAGTATCAGGAAGACAGTCCATGAAGGTAGTGAGACACTGGGAGGAAGAGGCTGCCCAGAGAAGCTGTGTGTGCCCATCCCCATCAGTGTTCAAAGGCCAGGTTGGATGGAGCTCTGAGCAACCAGGTCTAGTGGAACATTCCTGGCAAAATCAGGGGGTTGGAACTATATGATCTTTAAGGTTCCCTTCAACCCAGGCCAATCTGTGATTCTATGATTCTCAATTCCCAGAAGGAAAAAATAATACAGGTGTAGGTAGAAATTAAATCTGCAAATTAGAATTTAAAAGAACCAAATTATTGGATATGCCTTACTTAGGACAATGGGCAGGGAGAGGTAGATCTGGGAACTCTGTACCACCAGTACATGCAATCGTGTTACTGAAGATTTAGAGAAACAAGACGTGAATAGTTAGAGTGCTCCCACAAATAAATCACAAGATGCTATACTAAATACAAATTTTCTGAGTAAAACCAAAAAAAAAGTCTGTGTGGTCAGCTGCATGCAGGCAATACGACTTGTTACATCCCACTGTACAGAATCTTATACCAGTAACTACTGCACACACACACAAATACAGGGTGCTTTTAAATTGTCAGTATTTAAAAGCTGGAAATAATAATGAGATAAACTGAGAAGAAGACAACCTTTTAACATAAAATTACTACAATTAGGAGCAGGTGAAAGTATTTCAAGAAATGTCAAAAATAGAAAAGGTACATAGTCATAAGAGAAGAATTCTTTAATAAAAGAGATTTAATGATTATTATTATTTGAAAATGTATTAAGAGTAATCAATAAGATTTATTTTTTTTTACAAAAAAGGGATATTTGTCACTATTTTTGATTTTAAAATCAAAGTCTCAGACAATATTTACCCCCCAAAATAAACATGAGCTTACAGGTCTTCAATACATTGCTGCTACTTGGGGAATGAGGGAGAACTGAAAAAAATTATTCTGAAAAAATTTTACTTGTAACTTTTAAGATTAACCTTTACAAATTGTTGAGGGGATAGTGTGGCTCACTAAGTTAATATTCCTGATGTTGACCCTTTGTAATGTCATACAATAGTAATATAGGATACAAGATTATGACATAATTAGCACCAGTCAACACTTCGTCATGGAAAATCTGTAATCAAAAACACTTGATACTGCTCTTTGAGGATACTCTAGAAGTTGTCAGTAAAGGTAGCTATGTCAGGATGTCATATCCTTAGACACCTTTGAAACATTCAGCTTTCTCTTACTGAGCATTCAGACAATAAAATAAGTGCTTCATAAAATCAGCATATTTATCATAGTTAGCAAATATTTCTCCAGAAAAAAAAATTCTGTATTAAAATATTTTTCCAGAAAAATTATTTTGTATAAAAGTTATTTTTACACAAAACTAATTGTAAAAACAAAGAAAAAATATACTTAACAAGAGCCTTTCTAATATAATCCCCCAGGCATACATTTACCCCTACAATATTCAGTATCTTCACCAGTACTGGAAGATTATACACTACTGAAATATGCAGATAATAGAGAAATTAACAGAATGATAAACTATGTTTGAGACAGGCCAACTAAATCCACCGGCCTGTGCCATTTGGCAGATTTGATCAATCTGAAGAACATGGTTCCAGGCTCTGTATGTATCAACACTTGTGGGCTATGCTCGACAGACAGAAGATCACAATCTGCCTGTCAGTAACAGTGAAGTGGATCTGCACAACCAGATGAGCACAACCAACTTCTGCACTGCTGCAGATGAAGAGCAGGAGGTGATCTGCAGCTGCTCAATCTTTAAGGCTGCATTTATCCTCCAGAAAACCACTGAATTGTTCAGATACAGTCAGTAACTTCTAAGAACAGAGAGCAACTTTTCAACAGGACCTTATCTGTTGGCTGGATGGATACCCTGCTGGAGTCTTCAGGTTTTTAAAGTATTCAAGGCTTTGAGTCTCACCATAGACCTACATGAGCTCCTAAAAGTTTTGCAACCAGCACCACTCTCCCTGTCTCTAGATACAGTCACATATCTATCATTTGGACTTTCTCAGGGCTGCCAACTGTAAATGATCAAGAGATTTGGCCTCCTTTCCAGGACAAACTGGGATTTTTTTTCTCCCTTGTTGGGAAATACTTCAGCATTTTCTTCCCTTGTCTGCAGGTACTCCTGAAAAAGAAGTATTCTTCCAGATAAAATTCTGAAGGTATCTGCATTTCTAGCTAGAGGCATGGTGACTGCAAGGTTCAGTCCCAAGTTCTTAAATATCCAAGTCAGCCAACACTTTCTTAGTGAATTATTACGGTTTCCTTCTAGCAATGATGTTAACAGAAGTCTAGAAAGCCACAAAAGAGCTAAAGGCCTTAGATCTGGGCTTCCAAAATTCATATTTTCTGATTTTTTTTCTTGTATTTCTTCAAATCCAAAAACTGGATTCTCAAATACTCTCAAAAGATGTCCAGTGTTTACTGAGGCAAAGCATTCACTGTCTATACTGTAGAAAGTTCTGGGGTCCTCAGGATGAGATGGACATGGAGCTCCTGGGGAGTGTCCAGAGGAACAAAAATGATTAAGGGACTGGAGCATCTCTCTTACACAGGAAGGCTGAGGGGGCTGGGCCTGTTCAGCCTCCAGAAGAGGTGACTGAGAGGGGACCTCATCAATGTCTGTCAGGATCTGAAAGGAGGGTGTCAGAGGATGTTTCCAGGCTCTTCTCAGTGGTGCCCAGCAATAGGACAAGAGGCAATGGGCAGAAACTGATGCACAGGAAGTTCCACCTGAACATGAGGAAGAACTTCTTTAGTATGTGGGTGATTGAGAACTGGAACAGATTGCCCAGAAAGGCTGTGGAGTTTCCCTGACTGAAAATATTCAAGAACCATCTGGACACAATCCTGTGCCATGTGCTCTAGGGTGACCCTGGTTAAGCAGGGAGGTTGGACCAGATGCCCCACTGTGGTGCCTTCCAACTTGACTCATTCTGTGATTCTGTGATTCTGCAGATGATCATCTGTGACCTCAAAAATATATGGAAATGACTGTTAAATACTAAAATAACTGCAAAATTGTTATGGTCAATCAAGAATGTTGCTTGAATTGTTAGAAAACTTGCTTTTCCCTAATCAATAATATTACACATACTCATAATGTGATAAAAGTAAAATGTTCAGACAAAAATATTATGACTTCCTGAAAATATAATGAATTTATTACATGAAAAGATTGCAGTTTAAAATTTATCTCCATGTTACACAAGTTACTCGGTAAAGGCAGATTTTCATGCCCTATGATGCAAGATGCAAATTTCTGCAGGTAAGATTTCTTTATTATTTTAATAGCCAAAGTTTTCTCAGTATCTCTTTTTATAAGTAAAAGAAAATGATATTTCTTCTGTGTGAAAGTCAAATTAAAAGATTCAAAGAATTGGTTTTTTTAACCTAGTGTCTCAAGGAACAAAACAAAACATGTCAAATGCATTTCCCACATTTAAAATGCTCCTACACCTATAATCAAAGACTTATGATGAATAGTTTATGTAAGCAGTGTATCCCATACTACATAAGTACTTTGTGTAGTCTTCCTAAAAAAAACTGCAAACTGACCTTCTATTGCTCTCCTCAGAAAATAATAGGCAAATCCAAATTGTAACATAACCTCTTTTCAAGCATGTCTTTGTATTCCAAAAGAAATTAATTTCTCAATTATGACTCCTAGTAATCTGAATATGTTTTTATAAACTGGATGTGTTTTGTGAGAGACTGTTTAACCTATCTGGTAAATGGGACATTCATCAATTATTTCAATGGGCCCAAATATCTCTGTTGTATAACACTATCTACTTCAGCAGGTCTTTCTCTCCCCTAACCAGACCAAACCTGAATCAATATAATATGTGAACTTTAATTTATGTCTCACTGGTCATATTTTTGCAAATTAATTGCATTCTAGGATAAAATGTGTGTACTTGTGGGTGAAGGGAGAGTGGTTGATGGCATTCAGCTCAATTTTAAGAAGTCTTTTGACAGAGTATTCCTGTGTCTCATTATGATGGTATTTGCATAGTCAGTTCTTTAAAATGAGTTCTTAATATTTCAATCATCTTGATTAAACATCGTCTATTACTGTTATTAACAGAGTACAGTAAAATTCAAGATCTTGATTTTGACAGAAACCTGTCTGACTCTCCCAAATACATTTAAGGTACTTGTTTCTTATTTTAAGATCTGCAAGACAAAAGAGACACAAAACTGCAGGATAGAAAGTTACTCTAAGAAGCTACTGGAGTGTTTAAGGAAAAGTTAAGCAGAATGGAAAACCAATTTCCTCTCCTTTCAGACTCTTTCCCCCATAAACCCAGGTGCATTCAAATGGACATCTGAAATTTAGTGCAAATATTTTAGAGCACGTTTTAGGAAAAGGCAAACTTTATAAAAGAACTACTGTATTTGAATCTTCCCCTTAGGAAAATACCAGCATACAACCAGAGCAGATTTCCAGGGGGAAGTCTGCAAAGATAAAAGTTACAAGTTGAGGGTACATAATGCAAAGTGAACAAATAGGCACGTGGGCAAATTAATGACTAGAATATAAATTAATCCTTTGCTCTCTTCCACTTGTGATGAGCACAGAGCTTTTATTAATATCAAGGAGAGTCCTTCTTGCAGAACAATAGGAGAATATACCTCAGGACTTGTTCTGAAGCTTTCAGTAAGAGTCACAGTCCTGCTGTAATGCAAAGAGGGAATCTAATCCCTCCATTTTCAGAGGAACAGTGCAGGCTGCAGCCAAATCTGTAAATACAGGCCAGAATAAGGAGAAATCTGGTTAAACTCACAAGTTCCTCATATATAACTTTTTTTTTTCTTCTTTTTTTTTTTTTTTTTTTTTTTTTTGGTGGGGGGGGAGGGAAATACATTTGGGGTTCAATCAAGTAAACTGACAGGAAGCAGAGAACCCTCTCAAGTATTTGTCACTGGCCTCAGATTAGAGTGGAAAAGACCCAAAGTGCACAGAGGTCATTTGAGCATCTTTCTCGTATTACCTTCTTTTATCTTAGATATGAGGAATGAGAAAGTAGTATGGAAAAAAGGGGTAAGAAGAAATAGCACTCGATCTTTAGCACCTCTTCCTTAGGAGCAAAGATATCCACTCATCAGTCTGGCTCCATAAAGTTAGTTAGGGCATGCTCAGTGAATAGGCTTTGGGACGTGAACCAGAATTACCATCGGGAAGAAGACATCCAGAATATGTCCATGCAGCTCAGCAACTCGAATTGCACCATCCTTTAACCAGTCATTGACAGTGGTCCTGTGCCAGGCCACTTGATCTGTGAAGGGTCAAGGTGGTGAATGTCAGCACATGCTGACAGGTCCTTCCAATACTGAAGTCTCAGGAGTTTTATGTCATGTTCATTTTCCCCCACTATTTATAAGCATTTCTGACTGGGAACTTATATATTTTTCACATGAGAAGAAAAAAGAACTGTCTTAAAGGTTTTCAAGTTCCTGTTACAACTCATATTTTGGTTATACACATAGGCTTGAACAAGAATTCACATTTCCTTGCATTAGATGCAGACATTGAAAGAAAGCAGTTTCTGATTTGAAGGCCTCCTAATAAGAAATGAAATATAACAGAAGGAAAAAGGCCTACATACTTCTCCAGCGCAGTCAGCAAAGCACTCAGAAGCAGCACAGATTAAAGCTGAATGTTAAATTTATAGTAAGAATCAAGCAAAAAATACAGAGAAATAATTTGTACTTAAAATAACTGTAATTTCCTTAATAAATTTAAATTTCCTTGTCATTTCCTTGTAAATTTCCTTGTCATAAACAGAAGAAGCATACTTCTATTAGAATATGCTGCTTTCAAATTGGGGGATAAGCAACTTAAATCTTTAGTAACTTAATAAAATGAAATTTCTTGGAGATTATTTTCTGTATTGTTGGTGATTCTGAATGAAATTTGCACCAAATTCACAGAATTTATTCTAGAAATTCCATGCACGGAGTTAAATCCATAAAAATCAATACATTACAGTATTTTTTATCCAAAAGTCTTAGTTGCACTTAGAATGACATAAAAGATGTGGCTTCTTCCTCCTTCTGTCTGGATGGGTGTGTGGTTGTGTGTGTGATGTTTGTGTTCACATGAGTTCTCTGTCTGTCTAGAATCTGTGTGAGCAGCTATGCAAGCATGTATTTATGTACATGCACACGTAGTGCTTTGTGTGCTTGCTGTAAATGAATCCTCAGCCTTGCTCCTGGTGGAACTCAGGGACAGGGATCAGCAGCAGCCTTGCTTCTCTTCAAGTTGTTGAATCTGGCATGATTTGTTTTCCTCTAAAATCATGTTCCCAAACACAATGCGTTCGAAAATGACAGATATAAGGCATAAGAAAGGTTATTTTTCTAATTCTAAATTTGAAACATGGCAATTTGTTATATTTTGTATGAGAACAAAGACAGAAAAATAAAAATAGCTTATGGCAGACCTAGATTTTTCATAGTATTATGGAAGAAAATTGGTAAGAACAGTGCGTTAAAATAAAAAATGTATTAAAGTATTTAACTTTTAGAAATCAGGAAGCCAGTAAGACTTACTGAAATACAAAGAGTTAGATTTCACAGACATGGGCGTCATAAGTAACACAAAATGTTCTACACTTCCACTGCTAGGCTTAAAACCCACTAGGTTAGGGAAGGCACACAAGTGAGGTGTACATTCTCTATAAAACAGTCTGCTCCCACCCTTGGCACACGTGTGTACCTTGTTCTGGCACACACTGTTCATGTCCAAGTCTGAGGTATAATGTGCTCCAAAAAACAGGTTTACATTAAACCCCTAGGATTTAACACCAAAGCCTAATTTAATGGAAGCCTATGTTCTGGACAAGCACCAAAACTGAGAAACACCTTTACTTAATATGCATCTTCAAAGTATATACAATGGTGTTTTGGGCACAGCAACCCGATGACAGTTTCCATATTTCTATTTGTCTAATATTTTTGCATCTATGTTTATTGAAGCACCAATTTTATTAGCTGAAAGGCACCTATCAAGGAAGGGCTGTAGGAGACTTTTCTGTAACTCTCATTCAATGTATTCACACTACACATCTTTGAATTATCATTAAAATCCTAAGATAATAAAGAACAAGCCAAATATGGGGCCTGCACCAATACTGAGGAGTACGCAGTGTACTACCTATCACCATATGCAGAAGCAACACCAGAGGACAAAAAGCCAAAATACATTCACTGAAATTCAGGTCAAAATGGTCATAACTCTTTAGAGTTTTAGCTTTATCTTTGAGCGTCCTAATGACTGTAATCACAATCATGCTGTGTTTCAACCTCTTTGCTGCTTTGAATCACCCACATTTAGGTCAGGCCTAAAGGCCCTCTGATGGGGAACAACCTCCCAGAGCTGTGCCTGGCAAACTGCTTGGAAAAAAGCACACAGCTCTGCAGAAAGATGAAGTCACTGACTTGTTCCCACAGTTAAGCCAGAAGCAGAGTTGTAAGAGTTACAGCTCTTAAAAGCTGCAGACCGAAAGATCATTATGGAAAACAAGAGGGGAAAGGCTTCAACTTCCTTACTTTGCTTGGCAAATTTAATTTCCAAATCCACCGCAGGCTCACCCTGCCCTCCCTCAACAAGGGGTTTCTGAATTAAAAATACAATGTTGGCATGTGCATGTTGTGACTTTTTTTCAAACTGGATTAGGTTTCGCCCCCCCCCCCTTCCCCCCCCCCCCCCCCCCCGACACTGTTGGTTTATCTTTGACTTATTCACCCTTCATATAAGGAATGTATAAAAATACCTATTTTTCTGAATACAAGGAGAAAATAGAATAAGCAATTTAAACATATTTAGTACTGTCATCCTGAGAAGCATACACATGTATTTTTTATATAAAATGCCCACAACAAGCTTTTATATAAGCCAGTCACCACACCCACAAATTGGCATTAGTGAGTATAAGTATGCCACAACATACACATATGCAATTTGTGTTCTTAAAAAACTAGGGTACCAGATTTTAAAATCTCATTTCTAGTATCCCAAACTCAAAAATATATCACAACTAATACACATGCTAAGGTTTGTTAATTGAGTATTGCTTTCAGTGTAGAAAACTGTAGTATTTTCACTGGCACTGAATCAGACTAACAATTATTGAAGACACCTATAACCATTTTTGAACAAAAAAGACCAAACACCACATGAAATAAGCATTATTGAAAGGACGGAACTTGTGTTTAAGGTTTTGATTGAAGACAATTAAATATAAGCTAACTGTAGAAGATATGTACCATGCAAAAGACAAGTATTTCAGATATAGAAAAGGATATATTTTTCAATTATATCTTCTTTTTAATTCCAAAAGGAAACTATGTAAGCCTTGCAGTTAGTAAACTAACAGTCTGCACACTGAAAACAGGATAGTTAAAAAAAAAAAATCTTAGCCTCTTAAAACTAGCTAATTGCTGTCACTATTAAGTGAAGATCAGCATCCCTTCCTCCCCATTCACTACTCCACAACAATGACATCTCCCTTCTGGTTTTAGGTTTTGTCTAACCACAGCAATGGTGAGAACACTATTTCAGAACTACATGGTATCAGAAGTGTACAGGCCAATATGCTTTTCAAAGGGTATGTTATAAATAGCTTACAGCTATTAGAAGTGCAACAATTAACTGATAAATTAGTAAGACAGGCAAGCAAAATATCAATCATGGCCCTTCTAACATAATTTGCATAAATTACACAGGATCACAAATTATTGCAGTTTTTGCATAAAACAAGAGTACCTACTTCAGTTGTTCAATAACTTGAATAGTTTTAACACTAAATCTATACCACACAATACTCAAAATATAACGAAGAGACCACAAGAATAATGAATATTAATTGGTGATTTTCTGCTCAAAACTTGTTTATAGCAATTTCTGGGATAAAATTTAAAAAAAAAGGAAAAAAAGGAAAGAAGAAACACATCCCAGATGGACAGCATTTTGTAGCACAGCATACAGTAAATCCCAGATATCTTCCTAGGACAGAGATGACAACAAGTGTAGTGATAGTTATTACACCATGACCTAGTGGCCCATACAAGGCCTGAAAAAGTGCTACATTAAAGTAGGTCTGTTATTACCAGCACAGTTAGCAATTTGGATGATTGCATGAGTTTTAGAATGCAATTAAGCTGGCATAAAGAGTGCCCATTTAACTCTTGGAATGAAAGGACAGCCAGGAAGTGATTTAATTTTAATTTATTAATATATATTTATTATGTTTTTCAAATTTATTTCATTTCTTGTTGTCACTCTGACATCAAAGCACCTGTAAATTCTATTATTATAAATATGGATTTTTTTAAAGCAAACTGAAAAGCACTTCATTCTTAATAAGGCACAAAAGAGACTTCCTGCCTCAGATTCTTATGCTGTCTGTGCTGGTTTCAAGATCTAGAAAGAACTGTTGTTAAATAATTCAAAGCGGTCAAACAAGACCAAATTGGTAGAACAACCCGTATTCCGCCCTCAGTTAAAACTTTGCCATCTGACTTAAGTTAATACAGTTACTCAAATAACAGTGAGGAAGAATCTGATTAATTCTGTTCATGTTTGTATGCTATGAGGATAAAAGAACGAAAACTAAGACTTTCAAAATTACATCTCTGCATCCTTAATGTCAGTTTTGTGACATACTCCCCTATTATACCACCAGCCACGCAGGACTGATGGTGCAAAGATTTTATCTTCTTGATTCATGTTGTAAAGATGGAAAACTGCATCATTAGGTTTTGTTTTGACAACTAGGTGAAAGGACTGAAGTGAATTCTGCATAAAAGAGGTCCCTTTCATCCTTGAGTAACAGAGATAAACCTAAGAAGATTTATGGAAGTAGGTATGTGCATTATTTTACATACACTCTGAAAGAGTTGATCTGATGCAGGACAAAGACAATGTTGTAAAGTGCAGGTCCTTCCCTACTTCTCTAGCTCCTTCTCTTCCCAATTTTCACATTAAACCCTAAACATGAAATGTAGGATCTGAGGCAGCATTTCTGATGAGACAATATACTTTTAATACAGTTATTATTCTATCTTGGTGAAAGAATGTTTCTTGGCAAATGCAAAGAAAGCCATTTATGCAGAAAAAGCATTCTGCCTCAAAGACATTGAAACAGGATGTCCAAAGTTCTGCCTGTTGTTACCACCTATGGGAAAGGAACAGTGCCAGCAACAGGATGGGAATCTGTCTTCATAAAATTTGTAACAGCAAAAAGACTCGGTGCTTCTAATTATGGAGATTTTTATAAAGTTTTGAAAACTTTTTGGATAAACCAATGGCTGACATGTCTACAGAAGACCTTCACAATAAAAAGAAAAAAATCAAAATTTTTGAAAGATTTATCAAAATAATTAACACCACATATTATAAAGGTATAATGCAATATTATTCCTCTGAACTGTACATCCTAAAGAGTTGATACATGATGAAGGTATCACATACCAGTATTATAAGACAGAGAACTAGAACTAAACTTGCATGCAAACTCAGATGTAGTAAATCGATGTACAAATGAAAGAGTTAAAATATCTGAAAATACCTCTACTCAATAAAATAAAAAGATAGACCACATCAGTGTGCTGAAAGTCATGCATTCTTGCTCTGCATATTAGACCACACTGGCCTATAATGAAATTTAATATGCAGATCCTTGAGCCACTGCCATGTCCCACTGACGTAAAAACTGAAACATATTTATCTGTTTATACTGTAAGTCTTCTGGGCAGGGCATATGTTTGTACAGCACTTGGCAAAATAAAGTTCTGGATTGTGACTGCAGTCCATATGCACTATAACACTACAAGCAACACAACTAATTACATGTGCATGTGCACTCATGTTCTCAAAGCCCAGCAGGAATATTTAGCCTAACAACTCCCTAGCACCAATGAGTAAAGGTAGGGAATGCATACCCATTATGTACTTGAAAAAATCCAACTCTTTTCATGCAAACAGAGAAGAAAGCCAAAAAAAAAAAAAAAAGCAAAACTCTAGAGCTTGAGCACGTCCAGTTCTGAGGTCTCCTAAACAAGTACATGGATCAGCTGAAGGAAATCCAGAGGAGGGCCATGAAGATGATTAGGGGACTGGAAAACCTCTCCCATGAAGATGGGCTGAGAGACCTGGGCTGCTCAGACTGGAGCAAAGGCAGCTCTAGAGAGACTGTAAAGCACCTTCCAGTGCCTAAAGGATTGAAATCTACAGTGAATATCTGTAGAACCTTACAAGAATTTCCACCACCAGCACTTCCACTCTCAACCTTCGGAAAGCATGTTTCAGCTTCCTCCAATGACTGGTTTCAGCACCATGAGATTTTAAGTACTTATGTTTCTATTTCTCTCTTTTGCTTTCTGGCTATCAGCACTTTATGCCAAAACACTCAAGCTTCTCTTTGCAACCAAAACACCTACAAAGATTTTTTTTTTTTAACGGAAAATTATATTTATGTGCAACTGATGCTACAAATAGCATCCTTCAGAAAATCATCTAATATTATTAACTACCATTTTTCTGAGAGGTTTTTTTTTTTCATGCTTAAGACAGAGATGAAGAGCTTTCCTGTAAAATCTCCATTCCTCTCTTTCGAAGTTCCCCAAAGCTGATCTACAATAGTATGGTTATGGAATTAGCTGACTACCTACAGTATGCAGTCAAAATCTTAAACTCCATCTAAGTCCTAGAACCTTGTGTTTGCTGCTGGTGAGGTGGCTCCTAGTGCTGAAAACCAGGCAATAGGAAATTAAAGGTACTGGAATTTAGATGCAGACTAAGTTCTTTGTATTTAATCCATATTTTCAGAAGTTTTATTCACACTTTATTATTGGAAATCACTGAGGACATCTACAGATAGTTCTTATAACAGCACTTTTAGAGACTACTATCTCTGTGGTTCTTTCTTCTTTGATTTCATGCATCACACCCTGTTGTGAATTGGAGCATAACCAATCTGAAGGGGGGAACTGTCTTTTAATCACAGTTGGTATCTCCAAATTAAATTTTCACATTAAGTCATAGTATTTCAGTTTCTGTGTCTCTGTGGCTGAAAAAATAGCAGTGTACCATAGTACAGATGATTTCAAAGTGCAGTCAGATATTCCTGCCACAACATAAAGGGAAGGAGTAAAAACTGGTAGTATAGGTTGCAGAAAGCCAAAGAACCAAGTTCATATTTTACCTAGTGGTTTTAGTGAGATTTGAAAAGTAACACAGAAAAAACACAGAGAAAGTTACACTCAAGATGGTTGCCCTGATCAAGCTTGTTTTTTGATCTGCGACTGCACGTTCATCTATTTTTTAAATTCTTTTTTGTCTTCCATTTTGTTACCTCTTCTGGTTGTCTCTGCACTCACTCACAGAATTTGCTTTGAACTAGCTGCTCAGGGGTAAAATGAAAAGGTTAATTCTCTGACTTTTTGTGAAGGAGGTACAAATATTTTAGGTTATTTCACTGAAAAGTGTATTTAGTCATATCCATATATCTTTCATTATCAATCTATTCAAGTTTTTGTTAGTTTTTGATTAAGAAAAGCCTTCAAAGTAACAGCCATTAGAATAACTCTGTGGATAAGTTATGCATTTCTTACAGACTTTATTACCTCTGTTTCTGAATGTGTTTTTGCCTGAGACATGCGTGCATGTGTGTCTGTGCATGTATATGTATCAATGTGTGAACATATATACAATATTGAAGTATGCACTTATGAGCGTGTGGGCCCATTCTATTAATATTGAAAAATATGTATATAAGACATTCCCTCATGAGGAAAATAAAACCACAGTTGAATAAGAAATAAATCTAAAACCTAAACCCTTTTACAGGTTTTAGACTGGAAGCCCAGTCAGACTTACAACTACACTGGCACTCCCAGGCACAAGCTGCACATGCTGTAACACAGAAATTGCTTCCGTGCTTTATTCCTCCAGCTTTTCAGGTTTCCATGGAAATGAGTGGGAATCCCAACACAGGAGAAAAATAACTAGGCTATCCAACTCACACCATGGTGCTGGATGTCTGAACAGCTGATACATGAGGCAGTCATCACAAGAACAAAAATACACAGAATACAATACTACACATAATATTGGAGCCAAAAAAACAGCCACAACTGCATCTTGAAAGAACACATGTATACTACTGCTGTAGTTCGCACAAAAAACTCTGCAAGAATAAAGTTTTATACTATTTTGAAACTGCCCAGGATATGAATACAGGTACTGTATAATGTTCTAAAACTAATTAATTGAGCAAGTCATAGCTATTTAAAACAGAGCCTGATTTTTGTAACATTGACTTCACAGATGGTGAATTTAAAAAAAAAAAAAGTGTGTTTTTAAAATTCTATTAATACTAATACCCAAAGACCCACCGACTGCTCAGCAAGCCTTGGTTTCACAAACGACAGACCATTTACAGAGGACTTCCAGTGTAGCAACACCATGCCTCCACTTGGATGTTGAGGGCTCCTGCCAGTTCTTTTGCCTTTTCACATGAAAATTACAGGGTCATGTGGTTCTTCCTTATTTGCTATTATATCTAAGATTAATGTAATTGTCGGTATGGACACACAAAACCAAAAACTTTTTTTTTTTAAATGAACTGTTGAAAACAGGACCAGTATAGTCCTTAAACTTCCTCAGATGAGAGGAGAAAAGACCAAAAAAACTTTAGTCACTTTGAGTAAGGCTCTCTTATCTGGCAACAAGTCTTTGCTACTATATTTGTTGATTTCACCGCAATTGTGTCATGCTCACTGCTTCACTTGGCACACTATTTTTTTCTCATCAAATAGACAAAATGTTTGAGGTGTTTGAAAAGTGTTTGGACTATTTTTCAATGGAAAGTCTTGGAGTACACAGAACAAATGCTAAGCCCTGCAGAGAGTGGTATCTCCTGCTCCTTATTAGGTTCGTCAGCCACATGGCAGGAAACAGAAAATTATTAATAGATCCTTTCCAAGTGATATAGTCTATCAAGAATCAAACAAAATCTTTCAGACTGAGAGAAGAGAAAGAAAAAGAGAGGGTGATTAAATAGTTGCCAGAAGGAGGACAAACCTTGTCCATTACATTCTCTGTGAGGAAGAATACAACACAGAAGTATCAAATGCCAATAGTGATTGATCACAGGGCCTAGAAAAGTATCTAACTTCTCTACCAAAAGATGAACAAAGCCTAGCCTGAGCTGCAGGCTGGCTCACCAAACTTTTAGAGGCACAGCCTCCTGTGGGGAACAAAGCAGAACTGTGCCTCAGTATCACTGCATTTGCACAGTCATTCACCCAGGTGTAGATTTCCTTCCTATAGGGCATAAGAGAACAAAACAATTCCAAGTAACCATTGTCAACAGTATTTCCTAAGAACTTAAACAGGCTAAACATATTATCTTCTCAAAGTGATTCAGCTACTTCTAAACCATTCTCAAGCAAGAATCAACAAGAGGTAGCAAGTTATCCTACCTGTGCCTGTCTGAAATGTGGTTACTAATTTGCACATTCATATGAAACACATTATTCAGTGTGTCAAGATCATACTAAGCTTTGAGCATCTTCTGACCAATAGTGGTCATTACTAACATGTCACTTGAGAATGGATTAATGATGGCTGATGGCTCAGCCAAACCTATTGAACTTTGTTTACCTTTGGGGCACATGATAACTGCACATGATCAGGACACAGCACCTCTGAAACTAGGGAAGACTGCGACAGGAAGGCCAGGATCTTCTTCTGAATAATTAGCAGCAAAATAGGTTTAAGAAGCCCATTTCCTGATCTAACCTATCATTCCTATGCCTGTAAGGCATTTTGAAAAATAGCAATTTGTGTTGCTAGGCTGTAAACCCAGTCACTGAAACTATTCCTCTTTTGGTGGATTTGGTTTTCAGATAAGCACCACTTATCTGTATTACCATAACTAAGGGGATGACAAACTGGAGCACAGGGGCAGAAATAAGTAGCCAGGAAAAGCTATGCACAAATACTCCCTGAAATTGCTTCAGTGCTGAAAAACAATGCCACATCTTATCTGAGGGGCACAACTGCATTTTAGAGATGGGGAACATTTCTTTCCACACAGGCTGACATAAATATGAAGTTCCTGAATTAGAAGTGGCTTACCTTGGAGTTGCCATTGAAAAACAGCAAAATGAAATTGAGGGAGTCTCTCAGCCCTCATACATGCAGATGCCCTAGGAAATAGTTACATACCTGCAGCTACATGCTGCTATAAAAGAGCATCTGCAATTCTCACCCAAGGCTCACCAGAATTACTACTGGCTGCTTTGCCACATTCTGGTGCAATTTCTCAAAACTAACTGCTCTCCTGCACCCTTAATTATCTGGATTAAAGGCTAAAAATGGTCTAATTCCATCTTGAAATGATTAGAGAGCTGGAATAACTCTCCTATTATATCTCTCTCCAAGCTGAGAGAGTTGGGGTGGTTGGGCCTGGAGAAGAAAAGGTTTCAGGGGGGCCTTCCAGTACCTAAAGGGGGTCTACAAGAAAGACATGAGAGAAATGGAAATTACGAACTTTCTCTGGAGTTAAAGCAGGTAACGTAAGACAAAATCATTTCAGAGCAGAGAAGGGACTGAAAGGAGTGGACGGAGTGATGCCCTGTTTCATGGTGGTAGCAGGTGATATCACTGCTGTGGCTATTCTGGTCTTCTGTGCCATGGCCGCTTGTCCTTAGTTCACTAGCAGACAAAATTTATTCATTTTAAGACACATCTGTGCATTCACAGGCTAAGGGTGATATGGAATTTTCCTGTGAAAAAGCAATGAGCCATGCAGAAGGCAGGCACATTTTCATTGCCTCTCCAGCTTTCTTGGAAATATACTTCTGAAAATTCCCTTAAATATTCAAGCTATGCTTTGATGAAAAGCTAAACTTGCTTTTTTTTTTTCCTATTTTATAAAATACTATTATTAATAAGTTTTTATAACTTTCTTCACCAATCATCTGCCTATAGCCTTTCTATGCTACAATAAATTATGATGATAAAGAACAGCAAATGGAACCTACAAGAGTAATCATGTCAGACTATTTAGACACTAGTAGCTGAAGTATTAATTATTGTCCTCAACATTTTTAGTATATTTCCTTGTAAAATCTACATGAAAAAAATCACTTTTTGTTTGCCAAATATGCTCAATGAACAGTCATCCGCACATTCCAATACATGCTATTTTTAAGTGTTGCTTTACCATGCTTTTTTCTAAAAAAAACACTTTTTTTTTTTTTTTTTTTTTTTTTTTTTTTTCCTGCCGACTGGCCGACTGGGTAAGGGACTGGCCATATAGTAATTCCAAGCTCATTTCCTGTGAATTTCTGAACAGACTAGAAGTACCCATAGAGCACACAGGGCAGTGAAACTGCAGACAAAATGCCTTCAGGTGCAAGAGGAAGGTGAGAAAAGATCGGGGAACAGGGAGAATGGAAGAAGTGCAAGAGTTTTAATGCATGGGTTTTAATGCATGATGAGAGGAGTATGAGACTCTTACAGCATGAAAATATATACAGATTTTATGTTAATTTGATTGGGGTTTTAATGAGTCCATGCATGAAGGTTTGACTGGAACCCAGGCCTGCCTGAACCCTAGCATTTACACTTAGGCTCTGGCTTTTTGCCCTGCTCTCTGGCTCCCTCGCAATGCAGCCAGTATCACCTGCTTCTGCTGGCAATCAGCTCAAACTACTTTCTCTCTTCATTTTCACCTCTCCCACAGCAGAAGAACAGGTGGGAGGTCAGTGCTGTGACTCTACCCCTCATTCCCTCAGTGCTTATCACCTTTCCTCCTGTGTCTTTAGCAAAAGAAACTAAAAGTAAACCAGAAGAAAAGACAAAGCTGATGGATTTATGGCAAGAAATAAATGGCATGAAATGTTAAAATCCTTAGTAGCCACCTTCTCCAGAGGCACACAAGCAGAACCAGGCACAGTCAATGATGCAGCTGAAGAAGGGCTCTCATACCAGTAGCTATAAGGACCAGCTCACGTATGTGGCAAGGAGAAGATAGAAGCAGAAGTGAGATGAAAGGCCTCTCAGGCAGACAAGGAAGGCAGTACTAAGCATAGGAGACTGACAGATTACAGAACGTAGATATGGCTGAGGTAGGAATACAAGGGAAAATTGTTAGAATTTTTAAGGATGTCTTTGCCTCTAGTGGAAGAGAATAAAATGTGTGTGAAGATTTCAAGCATATGACTACACTGTGCAATAAATTGCTGCAAGAAGTCCCCAGCTCCCTCCTCCTATAAAGCACCAGATGAGCCAGATTTGGCACCAAAGGTGGTACAGTAATTGCAGGCACTTCAGGGCATCATACTACTCACAGTAACCAAAAGAAGGGATAATTAGCCTTTGCTCAGTCATGCTAACACAGTTATGATTTTTCTGGATCATGAGATGCACCATTGCAGCATCATGCCATGCTTGAACTCCACATAGGTCTAGTGTGTCTGTCCTACAAAAACAGTGCACGTGCACATGACTATTTCCTTCTCTCGTTTAATATAGTTATAGGAAAACTGCAAATTCTGTGCAGATGATATCCAAGGTACAAGGGAAGAAAAAGAAGCACATTAAAATAGCCCAGCAATAATAATAAAGACAAATTCCTCCCACTAATTTTGTGATCAGTAGACACATATTGTCTCAGCTAACATCAGGCATTTTGTGTCACAAATGGCAAAGAAAACAAGTATGGTGCAGTAGATTGCAGAGGCAGAGATATCTGCTTAGCTCACCTCTTAACATGGTCAATCTGAGATCAGTGAAATGATTTCTTCCTGAGCTCCAACCTGCCTAAACAATAAAAGAGACCCACAAAGCCCCTGAAGGAAGATTTTTCAATAGTGACTGTGTGACTGCCTCCAAAACTGGTCTGTATAACAGAAACAGCAAAATTGCAAAAAGCAATAGTGCTGTGGCTGTGCTCCAGTCGAAGCAATAGAATGTTTCATAAGCCAACAGAAGTGAAAAACAGCCATGGTCTGTCCCAGTATCAAGTGCATACTGGGACTGTGAAACCACAAAGGTGAGCTGATTCAGCACTAGACCTTTGTCTGTGAGGTTAGGGATGCAATGACTACAGGCTCTAGGCAGAATTACACAGTAATTCAATACAGCTGAATGTATTTAAGGTTAGAATAGAGCAGAATTTCCATGCATTTACAAAAAGAGCTTATTGTGTCAGTGGTATACTGCATACAAGGGAATTAGCACCAAGTAAATATTGCTTTAATGAAATGCTTACAATTAAAATTAATGTGTTGTGCAAGAGAGATGTTATTGGACTAACATATAAGATTACCTTTCCCTGGGTGATTGATGATGCCCTATTGGATAATATAAAATGGAATTTAATAATGGTTGATTTCAGATGAAATGAATTGTGCATGAAAAAGCAATGGATTAGGTCTTGATGTATAGCTACATATATGAAATGCAGAATATCCAAATATCAGGGAAAATTTTTATTTTCCTTATTCTATAAACACTGCTAGAATAGATGATAACTGATCCATCTAAAATTGTACTACTCTTCAGCAAGCATCAGATGCTTCAGAGAAAGGAACTACTTCACCCCAAACACTCCTTCAGCAATGCAATCATTTCTACACCTCATAATGATAATTAAACTGGGTCCTGCATTGCATCTTCTAACTCCTACAATTTCCAGCTTTGACTGTGTACCTACTAATGAAAAAAATATTCATACAGCAATATCTAAAAGATCTTTCCAAAGTATATGTAACAATAAAACAAGGAAGTCAAGCATCACTTCTCTTCACATCTTTTTCTCCCATTCGGTAACTTGTTCTGCAATTTCTGTACCATAGTAAAATATAAATAAAATCGTTTTATTGCACAGTTAAATTAAGCCATTTAAAAGAATAATTAAATGCAACAAATACACTAAAATAATACCTGTATCAGCTCCTGTGTACTGCAATGAGTTGCAAACATATGATACCAGTGACATTTTACGTTCCAATAAGCTTCTCTTGCAAACATGGCATGTCTGGGCTCTTTAACAGGCCGATCCTTTATTGGCTTAGAAAGAAGGAAGGTGTCAATCCAGACACAGACTTTCTTTCTTTCAAAGCATTGGTCAGCAGATGGTAGAAAAAGCAATTCAGATCCTCAAAAGGACCTGATGTTCTTGTTTTCTCTCTATTTTAGGATGCAAGTCCTGTTATCACTGAACAGAATGACACTTGCAGCAGGTACAGCTGACACATGGAAATATGTTGGATCAGTCTCACTAATAGGATCTATGCATTTGCTAGAAAAATCAAACAAATATGGACCATTTGGACAGGCAGGTTCAGAACCTTACTCACAGTCAATTTTCTGTGTGAACATTTGCAAGGAAAGATACCAGATGGCTTAGGCATGTATTACACTGACATGTACATAAACGTGCACTGGTGTATATGAAATAGGAAGAGCTGTGACCAAATGAGGGCACTAAATTACATATGTGTAGGACAGGGCACTAAATTACATACATGTAGGACAAAGGAAAGAAACTCTGAAAGATAGGGAGAAAGAATGGTAATGCTGAATAAAACATGCATTATTCATTAGCTTTCTCTAAGGCAGCTAGGCTCCCCATATACAGATACTAAGTTGGGGATTTACGTGACAAGTTCAGTTTAACACTGTGAAAATTATGTGTTAAAATGCTCCATACATTGATTGGAACACTCTCTTCATTGATCACAGGTGCTGATATTAAAATTTCTGGTTGGAGTTTCATAACTGATGAATTGCTTCGCTGGGATTCACTTTGCCTGCCCAGCCAAAGCAAAAGTGCTATAGCAGCAGTCACCAGCACAGAAGGCTGGTTAGAAAGAGAAGTGACAGCGTCAGAATTGAGAAATGAGCAGCACCCATGCATGGACGTATTGGGACAAAAACAGTAGGAAGAGAAGGAAAGAGCACTTCCTGATAGAACAAAATGTAAGTCATCTTAAAATATGCATTTAAACCGACAGTCAGATCCCAGCCTTCCTCCCACAAGCATCCTGAGGTCTCTGTATCCACCAAAGTCTTAATGGAATCCTTAAAATGAAGACTTTTTATCTTTAAGAATGGAAATAAGGTATATTTTGAAATAACACTTTATTGAGAAAGGTCAGAGTAAAAGAGCACACCTGCTTGGTATTAAGAATCTCCAACATAAGTGTACTGGGTCCAGATAGGACAGAATTCATTTTCATCATAGTGGCTCATATGGGATTTAGATTTTTGACCAAAATGATACTGGTAACAAACAAACATTCCAGCTTTTGCTGAGCAGTGTCACTGCAGCATCAACGCTTCCTTGGCTTCTCAATCTGCCACAATAGGTTAGGAGGCAGATGACCCAAGTAACCAAAGACATGTTCCACAACATGTCACATCATGCTCAGCAACAGCAGGGAAAAGAGGGTTCAGGGAGTTACACATCTTTTGTTTGGGAACAGGGTGGGCATCAGGCTACCTGTGGGAGGTAGTGACTGATTGTCTTTGCATCACTTTTGTTTCCCTTCTCTCTTTCATTTCTCCTTTACTTATGAAACCATTCTTATTTTTTTCTTGATCCCAAGGTTTCTTGCTTTTGATCTTCCTTCCCTCTTTTCCCATCCAACTGGGGGAAGCAGGGGGAAACTGAGTAAGCATTTGGTGTGGTGCTTGGCTGTCCACTGCTGCTGACCCACAATAATTAAGAAAATGACCAAGAACAGGTATTCTGCATCTTGAATGGGTTTTGTTTGTTTCTTATAGTTTAGCTTAATAGCTTCAATTATTAAATTATTAAAAAACCCACCACATAGTGTGGAACCAGAATATCCAAGAAAATGTCTGTCGAGCCTTACATCTGCCTAGCTTTTCTCCCAGTTTCTAGAGGTGATATCTAAACAGACTTGGTAGTGCTTTCACTATTAGCTACTAAAAGGAATTTCAAGTAAAATTCCAGTATTCTGATACTTCATCTTCTGTTCCCATTTCATTAGCTTCAAGTTATATTTCTCTGTTACCTTTGTATAGGAACTGATTTGTGTGTCTCTGGAGTGCCTTGATGTGTCGTTCCCGAAACAGCCTGTCTCACTGCCCACTCCCCCTTGCCTGCAGGTGGGTTCACTGCTCTTGAGACATGACCTGTTACCTCAGTTTGGATACTCATTCAGAAGTCTTTGCTACTATCAAGCCTCAACCATGCTTAGTATGACTGCAACTACTTCAAAGAGCTCTTGATTCCTTTCTAACAAGTCTAAGCGAAATTCAGCTCTGATGCAGTTTGCTGGAGTCATTCTGTATTACAGCAGGAACTAAGTTGATTCAGCCAAACTTTTCACACCTGTTACCTTTCTGGCACACTGATGAGCCAGTGAGCATGTGTGTCATTTTATCCAACCAGGCTACACAAGATCTGAGTCTTGCATGGCTTTAAGTGAGTGTGTCTCTTCCCCTCCTGAATAATGAGTTTTCATGAACAACTTGTATGATCAGCTTCTTCTAAGTTGAAAGCTTTTATTCTACTGTTTAATTGATGAGAAGTCTCAAGAGTTATTGCTGTGGAGGGCAGTGAAAGTGAGATTTCATGGGCCTTATTTCCTTATGAAACCAATTTAAAATATCAAGTACCGGAAATGAAGAGTTAAACAGAGACAAGAAAGAAGACAAATTTAAAACTGCATCCTACTTTAAACTGCATGACTTGCCAGCCACCTACCATATACAACCTCTAATTTCTGTCTCCTTCTCCACCCTTCCTCTCCTTTTTTCCAATGATCTCATTTTATAGAATTTGAATGAACTCAAATCAAAACAAAAATGCATCCATGTAGAAGTCTCACTGAAGGTTCAAGCTTAAGATCTAGGGTTTTGTATTGCCTCTAATAACTTTTTGATCCAGTCCTCAAACTCTCTGAATACAGTAATCTCCACTCCATGAATTATAAGGAAACTTCTGAACTGATTGCAACTCTTTAATTCTTGCTTATTATTCATAAGTATAATGAGTTACAGTATCAGGCCATATGATTGCAGAGGAATGATGAACATAAATGAAGTATTTTTTTCACAGAATATAACAAGGAAGTGTCTTACCAATCATCACAAAATCATACAACTACACTGAAAAGATACACTAGTTTGAGTGTGCTCTGGGTTATCATGGGAAAGGGCCAATGAAGAACAAAGGGCTCAGAATTGGCACAGTACTTCTGCTGAAGAATGCAGAGCAGCGCAACATACTGATTAGAACACAGGGATTCAGGCAGTGCAAGTTCTGGTCTTATTTTTGCAGATGAGTTCTTGGGTTGCTATTGACAAATTACATAATCTTTATGTGCCTCAGCTTCCCCATAAATTAAACATCTAACTTACAGCTTTTACTATAAAACACATTAATACATTCATTACTGAGAAGTTTTGTAAAGCATACTTTCTCAGGACATATCTTGAGCAATCAGACAAGCTTTATAACAAGATTCTTCATTGGTCATCAAAACATGGAAAGATAAAATTTGTGTTACTATGTTGCTAAAAAGCTTGTATTTTGTCTACTACCCATTCAAACAATACTTCACATTCAAACAGGAAACACTTTCCTAGATACTTTTTGAAGACCTCTTTCTTTGCTTTTCTCTGGAAATGACAGACAGTTTTGAGTGAATCCACACGATCCTTCACATTCTTAAAATACTTTCAAATGTTTACCATGCTCATTTTCAGGTGTCTTACCCTCTGGAAAAAGTTTCTACTCAGTACCACTGTAGTAAATCATGTCAAAGCAAATTATTTTTATTGTGAGCACCCAAGCCAGCTGAGGTGAATTATGTACCTGATCAAACTGTGCCCAGCTGGAAACTGGGAGTGCCCAGGCTCTAGCAGAAAGTTTTCTGCTGATGCTCATACTTTAGTGCCCATGAAATAGAATAGTAACTTGACAGACTAATCTTCCAAGTCCCAGCTGCTGAACTTGGTATGCAAGGTCCTACTGCATACCCTTCCTTGCAGAGACCATCTTTGCCATTTACTATAAACTAAAGACCTGCCATGACAACTGCTGGCCTTTATCATTATGCTTGAGATGACAACTTCCTGGGTAGAATACTAAAAGACAATAAGCAGTTGAAGGTCTGTATAGAGAGAGTAAGGTCATTTACTGCAACGGTGCCATGGATTCATAAAGGGGCCAGGGTGGCTATGGAACAACAATGGCATTTTAAAAGTAAAACAGCTGCATTTATGTGCCCTAAACCCAGTAATTATATACTCTACTAGGTGTCTTAACAGAGCTGAATATTTGTCATTGCCCCTTGACTTCAACTGGACTTCATCTTCCATTGAAACAATGCTACTCATTCAATGATCTAGAAGCTCTGTTGACAAAGTTAGTGCAGAGATACAGTATTAAACAGCACTTGCTTTATTCAGCCAGATATAGATTTGATAAGCAGGAGATGCAATAAAAACAGTACACCTAATTTGACTAGTGGACCCATTAGCATCAGCACAGATAATTTAGCTTCTTAAATAGCCTGGTTAGTCCCAGACTTAAAATTTGTGTCAGTAAGAGTAAGTCTGTATATAAGCAAGCCACATTTTAACAAATCAAATAGCACTGCAACTGAAGGCAGTATCTTTATTTTTTTCAGTACAGAAAGTCCAATTGCCATCTACCAGCAGAATATCTGATTTGCCAAGGAGAGATTTTAAGAATATTGGTCTCAATTAAGATTATCAATTTTCAAATGCATTGCTGTCCTCTTGTACTTGTCATCTGAGACCACCAACAAATATTTTAGGTTTTCATCATGTTAAACTTCTCTTGTTTGAAAAGACCAGCTAAAAACATATTATAATTTAGAAAAGCAAAGAGGTAGAATCAGTAGAATCAGAGATAGATCAGCCTGGAAAGCTGATCCCAGTTGATCAAATTGATCCCAACTGATCCCATGACATATGGCATCATTCTCATCAATAAAAGCTGGGTGAAAGATGGAAGAAG
The DNA here is from genome assembly GCF_017590055.1 of Onychostruthus taczanowskii. Classification (NCBI taxonomy): domain Eukaryota; kingdom Metazoa; phylum Chordata; class Aves; order Passeriformes; family Passeridae; genus Onychostruthus; species Onychostruthus taczanowskii. Next base: position 12,427,115 of record NW_024497629.1, on the reverse strand, counting down.
GAGGAACATTCAGAGTTACAGTGTTTGTCTTTCCAAATATCTGTTACACTTGGTGGAGTCCTGCTTTCCTGGGATGGCTGAACACCTGCTTGTCCATGGGAAGTGATGGATGGTTATCTTGTTTTGCTTAGCTTTTGGTATTTCAAGTTTGCATCCATCTTCACCATAATAAAAGCCAAACATTTTTCATTCTTTCAGAAAACAGAATTTGCCTTACTGGAAGTAAACAGTACTCATGGAGATATGTTTGAGATGGCTTGACAATATGATCATGGCTCAGTGAATGTTATCCTAAGTGACCTGTATCACAGCTGTACTGCTGCTCTCCCACCAGCTCCAGTGTAGAAGGAGCTCAGATAAAACAGACTGAAGGAACAATTTCATCAGTTTCGTCCAGACTATTTAGCCTTAATGAAAAGGCAAACAGTAGTTCTTGATGCCAAGTTCATCTGTCTTGCTGAGGTGTATAATTACAGTCTGTAGTTTCTGACTAGGAACCAAGGACAGCAGCTGTTCCCTCCGTGCTCTTTGTAAGCCCCAGCAGAGCTGTAAAGTGTCAAATCCAAAGCACAGCTGGGAGCGTGCTTTCTCCACCCTATCCCACCGAGGAAGGGTTTGCATGGGCCTTATAATTGACAGGTCCAGGATAAGGTAAGATCACATAATTAGTATAAGAACTGATTATTGGATACTCATAACAGAGGGATGCAAAATAAGAGGCTCCCTATGCCATGTGCTACAGATAGTGTCCAGTAAGGACACTTACAAGAATGTCCTAAATAGGAATGGATCCCATTGAGATACACATCCACTGTAAGCGCTTCATCACCTCAGAAGCAAGAAAATCTTTCCAGGGGTTTCAGTAACAAACCATGCACAGTACAATCAAGTCCTATTTTCCAGGAAAACATAAGTATAAAATAACAGAGCAGCTAGCAAAACAAGATTGAGGCTTGGTCTGCTTTCCTCAAGAAAAAGAGACTGCTTATCTGCTTCCAAACTTCTGGAAAAAATTCTAGATCAAGAGGAAACAGTAAGATTCTTATTTCTTGGAATTTGCGGTACTTTTTTTTTCCAACCAGTATTTCAGACATACTCTACTATGCAAACTCATTGATTTAATATGATAAAATATATCTAGGTCATCAGCATATGTATTTTTGCTACTAACACTGACTGCAAATACAATCTTTGCTACTGTCTGGATACTTGATAAAAATTCTCTGCTCAGACTAATCTCACAGTGGCATTTTTTAGTGTTTCATGGATCTCATCAGTTAGATATGTTAAATAGAGTCAATCTTACAGTATTCAATTATATTTTTTCCTTCATATACTTGCATTGAAAGTACTACCTCTTCTGTGACATAGAGGGAATTTCATGTGCATGAGAAAATAATGATGATAGTATTATATGCTTCAGTGCTTGGATTCCTCCTTGTGTCAAAAGTGAAAATCCCATTTACATTTGTTACTTTTTAGGTGCATTTAAGTTATATATAAACATCTATCACTGCATACATTAACGCCCATTTAATTATTATTTTTTCATTCATTATATAACTTAACACAGTCTGTGAAGCTAATATATATCTGAACAGATTCTTCCAACTGTGTATTTTTGTATACACAGCTGAAGTACAAAAATGACCTCTGTATACAGATAGAATGAAGTGCAGCAACTTATACAGTCACTGCTGAGAAAGAAAAAACACATTAAAATAAAAGGGTCCACCAATTCCAGAATTTGCTTCCAAAGTTGCCAGAAGGAGACTTGTGACCCTTGGGTAGTGGCAAATATAGGATGGGAATTGATAATTTACAATTATTTTAAATTACAAAGATATTTCTTTGCTCTTTTTATTGGCCTTGACTGTTCTGACTGTAAATATTATTCTTAAATACATAACAGATAATAAACTGATATGTTTCAATGTACTCAATTTCTTTATTAAGGCAAGTTCTCTTTACTATATTGGCATAACTACAACTATGGATTTACACCCATACAGGTATGATTGTGTGATTGTCTTCACTAAGAACAACCATTTTTTTTCTAGAACCAATGTAACCTTTGGTACACAAGGCTCTCGCTTCTTATAGTTCTGTTTCACAGAGACAAGTGGTCTGGATTACTCTTTTTTTTATTTTTTTTTCTGGTTTGAACTAAATCTGTTTCATAGAAGTTTACAACTACTATTTTTTTCTCTTCTGTATTCACGTAGCTATAGCTTTTGTTTTTGAAAAAGATTCAAAGATACTTTCAAATGTATCAGAAGTCTCCTCTGCATTCTCCCTTCATTCTTTCTTTAATTCCCTGGTATTGAGAGGTGTTTTTGCATGAGCTCTTCAACCATCACTCTTGCCAAACTAAAAGTAGTTATACTTTAATTCAGACAAAACAATATTTATGTAAGATTTTTCATTACTGAAAAACCTCCAGTGCTTATTTAGGCCTTCTTTAATCAACATCTTCTGGACTGCACTTTCATATCTTGAGTTTGTTCTTGTATAGCTGAATCCGTCAGGAAGAGCCACGAGACTACTTCTATATTAAGTTTTTTTTTATCTGTCTGAATTCAGATTTTAGGAATCTTTTTTCTCTTCTCCCCACATATCAGTGATACAAATAGCATTCTGTAGCATCAGTTTAACCATTCCAGGAGTTTATCCTCCCACATCAACCAGAAGTATGACTTGAATCAGTATTTCACAGTATGACACAGAAGAACCTCAAAATTAAGGCACTATGATCTTCATAACATTTACCAGTGTTCTGGATATCAACATTTCTTGCTTTTGTTTTGGGATCAGTAAGCCAAAACCCATCCATATTATTCTGTCATCTATATCAACACCTTTGAGGCATCACCAGACTATCACAACTGCAAGGCACAATGGAAATATTGTCCAGACAAGGACACTGTTCCCTGGAGCAAATGTATCATGATAATTCCTGAACTCTTGAGTTCTCTGGGAGACACTGGTGGTGCACATGGACACTACACAGTCCTGTAGAGCCTCCAAAAAATACCTCAAGGTATAAATATTCTCTTTTAAGTGGAAAGTAGTATAACTCTAATAATTAATTTGACAGAAATTTCTTTTACATATTTGCTTTGAGGAAAGTGATTCTTACACAGAGATAATTTCAGAAAAACACAGTTCTTTACTTTTCCATCAGCTTTACTCATCAGCCACCTTCTACTCAGTTTGAGTCATTCTGACCACTGTTATCAAGATCAAAACAGGCACATGATGTTAGTATCAGGTACCAGTAAACTGTGAGAAAGGATAATCCTCATAACAACCTGTCTATTCCATATAGTGCAATCTGGCTGTGACATTCCACAGATTTGTACTTGAACAGATGCCTGAACCTCATTATGAGAAAATCTGGTAAGAGAAGAGGCAGACAACCAAGCAGTTCTTGACTTTGGAACTTGTTTTAGCCATACAACATGTGGCCTTTGAAAGTTGGAAAAAATGTATTATATTTTAAATATTAAAAGAGAAACTTAAACGGCCTGAAGTTAATGGACTGTCTTCGGGCCCTAGTGTTCCGATAGCAGGCAGTCTAAGCTGTGCATGAGTTGGCCACTTAATTGAGACCCTCTCAAGAAAATAATTTGCTGGGACTGTTTTTTACCCTCTTTTGTCATTCAGAAGTTGAAGCCAAATTCAGAATTTTTTAATTTTACTTCCACCTCCTGTGAACGTACATCACTCCTGTGCATTTACACAGTGTGAAAAGGTGATGGCCCTCAGAGACAATGCTTTGTTTTGAACAGGGGCTATTAGCAGTGCCCAGGACAGCTCTTACTACTTAATTCACTATTAATTTCTACTGTGGGGTGCAGGTGGGGGTGGTCCTATCTCTCAGCTGCTCAACAAAGATTACCAAATCTTTTCTGTTCTTTTTCAACATTTCTCTAGTTATGAAACTTGAAATAGTGCACTGAACAGTTTAGATTTAATCATTGTCCACAACTTTTCACACAGACTTAATGGTCACAGAAATAAATTGGGAATACAACCTATGGTGCCTGCAGTATCAACCAGTTCTAGCAGAACAGCAGAGCTAATAATGTCAGGAAAAGCTGAATTTCACACTGAATGCCTGACTTAAGAATATAGAGGAAATTTGTCTCTGGCAGACACAGCAAGGACAAATTTTGGCATTTCTGTCAGTATTAGTTAGCTTTTTGGTTCATAAGTACACAGGGATGTCACGTATAATGCCTTGAAGAGGTAGTGGAGTTAAAAGTAAGGTTGAATGCAAGAATTTAGCCTACAGAATACTTCTGGTCCACGTTCTCTCTAGCTTTTTAAAAAGCTGAGCTACTAGAGATCCCAAATGAGCACAGAAGTTTTGCCAGTGTCAAAAAAAACCCTTACAATTTCACATACTTAAAAACATAACAGCAACAGTCATTTTTACTGTATGAAATCCTCTTTTCAATTTCCTACCTACCTGCACTTCTCAACGTGTCCCAGATTTCCTCTCCCACTTTTCATGAAGTGACTTTTGTACCCATTGCCAGAGCTGGTGATTTCACTCATCTGCTTCAAGGTTCCTGAGCGGCTGCTACCAGCAGGGAATGAAATCACTTCTGGTTTTCCACTTTCCACAGTCCCTTGCTTTATCCCTACTAGCCATCTCCCTTCCCAGTATTTTTTACATCGCACAGCACGTGTTAACATCCTTTTTACCCCTCTCTTTTCACATTAGGTATTTCACTGTTTTCTCCCAATAAGCTTTAATTCCTTTTTCCTTCTTCTCAGTAAATCTTTATTTCCTTTAAAGGACACTTTTTATTCTAAGTCTTCCCATTTCTCCTGCCTTTACCTGATTAACCACTCATTATTTACTGGACTACTCTTGGAATCCCCTTTGCAGCATGGAAGCTGTCTCATTCTTCATGACCGCTCCATAAAAATTAGTTTGCCACAGCTTATGCCTGTTCTCTCTCATGATCCAGTTCTCACCAAAGTCAGAAGGAACATTCCTTCTGATATTTAAAAAGGTGGTGGGTTGCACTCTTACCTTTTTATATTTCAAATTTTAAATGGTCACTGTAACTTTTGTAATTGTTATGTCTTTAATTTAATCCCTGGTGGCAGAAAAAATGACTATCATTGAACAACATTTAAAAAAAAATATGATTGACATTAAAAGTACAAGTAAATGTAAATTTAAAATCAGCCTAATTTCCTACCAGGTATAATTTATACAGATTTTAAACTTCATCTCAAACATGTACCAAATGCACTCAAAAATATAATTGTCTTCTGTTTACAAATAAATGTTTTTAAATTGTATCTATTTACCTTAACACATTATACAGCAATACTAGAATATGTGTTACCAATAAATGAAAAAGGTTGATTATATTTCCAGTAATCATAATTATTTTGAGGCAGTATTAACTTATTTTAGTCCATAATTGGGGATTAACCATATGCCAGGTTTTCTTCTTACAAAACTTTGTGGCAAAAAAATGGAATTCCATTCACTTTTTAATGGCTAGATTCTGTGTTTGGGGGTTTCCCCAAGAGAGTAATCTGGTCATCCATTCTGGTTCAGTAGCAAAAAATAGGACAGCAACAAAAAAAAAGTCATAAATTTAATCCATTACTTGTGACATGTATTGTAACAAGAACAAGAAATAGGACTTATCATGATAATATGTACAACAATATGGTGGACTCAATCTTGTGACTGTTTTACACAGATGAAACACACTGTAAGGCCCCAATCTGTAATTACCTACAAATCAACTTTAATGGGACTGCTAAAGGGAAATACTTATGGCAGTAAATTAAGCATGTGTACATCTGCCAAAACTTGAAAAAGCCAGTAATAAGGATTAAAACACAGTAAAGAGAATTGATCTGCAAAGATTTATATTTATGCTTTCAAGTCTTGTACCAATTACTAGACAATAGCCCTTATTCAGCATCTATTAGTCCTACAGATTTCAGTGGAAGTTGGACACGTGAAGCTGTTCCAGCACTGGAGCACAAGACCTTTGCTGCTGAGTATCTGGATTCAGCTCTGCATTAATATATATCCTTGCAAGGAAACTTAATCTTCTCAATCCCCTTGTCATCTTAAACCCTATTATAGGTCAAGACTTGCATAATTTAACAGGAGATGTGCATAACTAAGATTAATCATTCTAACCTGATCTTTCAAATGTGAAACATCCCAAGTTTCTACAAAATGGAGTTCTAAAATATAGTCCAAACGAGTCACAAGTTTCTAAATGACTAATATTGACAATAAGTATTTCAAAAGCAAGTGCTCTAGGCCTAAGTGAGGTATACAGCATATACTGGAGCAATCTGAGCCATTTTTCATTTAAAAATCAGTTGCTTATAATAACCTCATAATATCTACTTGTCCTACATTTATGTGCTTCAAGGACATTTTAGCACAGTGCACTAACTTTAATAGACATACAACTTTGCTCAAAGATACTCAATATCTCTTATAGATAAACAACATATAGACAACAAGCATTCAAGTAAGATACAATAAAATAGTTTACTATTTTTCTCACTTTATTGATCTTCCCTTCCTTGACCAACCTGCTCGTGTCTTAAGGAGACTAGCATCTCTCGAGTCCAAGGACAGTGATGAATTTTAAAACCTGAAGTTTTTAAAGTTATTTTTGAAAGAGAGCTTGCAAGGAAGTCTTTCAGAAAATTAAAAAAAAACAGTGAGTATAACTGCTTTCCTCTGATTAGATATTTATATCTACTATGCTTACCACCATGACATTCAAGGCTAGAATACAAAATTCAAGGATAGAACACTACTCAGTAAAATCAGATAACCCGTATCAGATAGATAGATGCTTTATAAAGGATTCCTGTGAGCTAGATCTCAATTTTCACTTGGTAATTAAACAGTTAACAACACCAGAGCAAGATCTAAAGAGGAAACACAGCACAGCAAAGGTAGAGGCTGTTAGGCTACATATTTGAACTCTCTTAAGGACTCTGCAGTACTGGCATCACTCCAGAGCTTAATTTGATACATTCTGAAAGCCTAATCATCTTCTGCAGGGAAGAAACCTCTGACCATCACAGTGTTAAACTGCAGTGCTTTTACTCTGCTTTACTTGTCTGATGTTTTTAATTTTATTTGAGGGACATGTGGGCTGTTTATCTGGCTCAGAAAAATAGATTGTTTGGGGTCTTCATACTCATTTAATGTGGGTCACTTCCTTTAATATTACAAACAATAAAACAATAGCTTGCAGTTTTGCTGTTTGTAACATATCTATTAAATGCTTCATAATCTATATAGTTGTTATTAAATATTGACAATATGGCGATACTAAGTTGCACTAAATAATAAGATCACTAAACAAAAATGCAAATAGACCAGTGTGTCTGTCAGTAAGTAGTTCTGAAAGATGTGTCCATAAGACATAAGTTAGTGCAGTTTTACTCTGTGGATTAGTTCATTTAACATGGTCTATTACATAGCTTTAAGTTATAAATACATGAATTACACAGATTTTCACTGCTGGTCAGCACCAAGAAAGAACAAAATACATGAAATTAAGCAGAAAATATGTGAAGTAAGTGAAATTACGTTACTTTGGAAGGCCTTTTTAATTAACATTTAGCGACAAAGAATGAAAATACCTTGAGTGTACTTTTAATTGTGCACAAATACAAGATCTAATGATGAAAGTATTTTTAAGTTTACGTTTTCCTTGTGACAGGAAGATGCTGACACTGTCTATTGCTTTGGAAGCATGAGTTTCCTTCCATAATGTTTTAAGCAGCAGTATGCAACAGACACGCGACAGAACAGAAGGTGCTACTGCCCTTACTACATTGTTTTGGTGGTACTGGGAAAACACATTCCTTTGTTCTCACTGACTACAGAAATAAACACATGTATTGGTATAGAAATAAGAAGCTAAATTTAAAAAGAAATCTTACCTTGGGTAACAATACAGACTTTCCCTCATCTTATCTTGAATCACATGGAAGTATGAAATTGGACTATAAAATACATAAAATACTGTGAAATAAAGTACACACATGCATAATCAATCCCAGGTTCAGGCCAGGTGTATTTTTTTGTTTTTCTCTATTACAAAACCCTTCAACATTATAATATCAAAGGCCAGCTTTAAAATGTAGGTTATCTACAATGTTTTATAGCATTTATCAATACATTTTACAGAAAAACAGATCTCAATTCTCAAGTCCTAGTGTGGAAAAAGTATTAGCCTTTTACCATTAAAAACTTTTAAAGCTTTAAAAAAAAAAAAAGTAGCGTGTATTTCTCAAACATCCTGATCAATGTGCAAAATTTATGAGGTAAAAGAGATGCCTGGGCATCTCAGCACAAGAGCAGAATGCACCCACTGCTTTACAACTTTTGCGCTTCCCTTTTCACTTCAAATAATTGGGAATGCTTCTGTGGAGGCAGACTAGATAGTTACCTTCTGTACTAGTATTTTGATGAAGCTTTCCTTTTCATGGTGCAAGTGCTTTTAAAGTTTGAGCTAAGATCTACAAGTTATGGGTTCTTTCATGGTACAAAGTTTTTTGTAACTTTGCCATACCCCAATTACAATAATTTTTCCTGTCTCTGACTCATATTTCCATCTAGGAAACCTCCTTGGCTAAATCAGCATGAAGACAGCTTCCCAGATGGGAATATTTCACATGTGTCTATGTTTCAGGCTTTTTTAGGGCATCTGAGGACTAGAAATGAGCTAACACCAGCAGTGGTATCTGTCCTCTAAGCTCTCTTGTATCCTTTAGAAAGGCCTTTGTAGCACTTGGTGCATGTCCCCCTTGAATTTTGCACATCCAAAGTCCTGAATCACTAGTGAACTCTACATAAAGAGACACATCTGCTCCTCTCCTTCAGCTGCCTGTGACTTTTTCTGTGTGGCAATTGGATATTATGCTGTGAATGGAAGAAGAGGCAGAGGCCTCACTGAAGCCTAGGTAGGTACAGACTTGCCATCCCCAAAACTGGGGTCACTGTCTCTAAATAGCACTGGTCATTCATGATCTGCGTTACAAGTTCACAACATCCTTTAAGTTAGTCATTAACTGGAATATGAGAGACCAACTTCCTGTCTCTACATCAAATTAGTAAACAGATGACACACAGAACTCTAGGCCACACATATCTAGACCCTGTTCCAGCAGAGATTAAGGGTACTTTAACCTTTGGAAGATGGCCTGTGGAGTCAACGCACTGGACAGCTGAAACCCAGCGGGGTGACAAGGTCTGCCAGCTGTGCCCACAAGGCAGGTTCAACAGCAGACTCCCATATCACCCTCCTGGAGAAGCTGGCTTCCCATGGCTTGGGCAGGTGCACTCTTTGCTGGGTTCAGAACTGGACAGATGGCTGGGCCCAGAGAGTGGTGGTGAATGGTGCGACATCCAGCTGGAGCCAGTCACTGCTGGTGTCCCTCCAGATAAGCATTGGACCCTGTCCTGTTTAATGTCTTTACTGATGATCAGGATGAGGAGATTTAGTCTACAGTTGGAAAATTCACAGAAACAAAGATACGTTGGAGTGCTGACCTGCTGGAAGGTAGTAAAGCTCTGGTGAGTGATCTGGACAGCGTGGGTTGATGGGCTGAGACCAAAGGCATGAGGTTCAACAAAACAAAGTGCCCGGTCCTGCACTTGAATCACATCAACTCCATGTATCGCTGCAGGCTGGGGGCAGAGCGGCTGGAAAGTGGCAAAAGGACCTGGGTGTGCTGGTCAACAGCAGCTGAACATGAGTCAGAGTGTGCTCAGGTGGTCAAGAAGGCCAATGGAATCCTGGCCTGTAGCAGCAATGGTGTGGACAGCAGGAGCAGGGCAGGGACTGTCCCCCTGTACTCCGCACTGGTGAGGCCGCATCGCAAGACCTGTGTCCAGTTCTGAGCAAATCCAGAGAAGGGTGATGAAGATGTTGAAGGGTCTGGAACACAAGGATTATGAGGAGGAGCTGAGGCAGCTAGTATTGTTTAGCCTGGAGAAAAGAAGGCTCAGGGATGACCTCAGCAGTTTGTACAACTACCTAAAAGGAGCTTGTAGACAGGTGGAGGTTGGTCTCTTCTCCACGCAATCAGCAGCAGGACATGAGGACACAGCCTTTAGCTGCATCAGGGGAAGTTTAGGTAAGAGACTAAGAAGAAATTTTTCATAGCAAGGGTGATTAGATACTGGAATAGGCAGCCCAGAAAGGTGGTGGAGTCACTGTCACTGGAGGTACTTAAGGTAAGACTGAATGTAGCACCCAGTGGTATGGTCTAGCTGGCATGGTGATGTTCAGAGACAAGCTGGACTCAGTCTCAGAGGTCTGTTCCAACCTAATTGATTCCATGATTCAATGAACACTAGAACCCATCCAATTTACAGTCTGTGTGTACATTTACCCGTTGCCTCACTGTAGTCTTTGGAAGGCCCTGAACTATTTATCAACAAGTTTGAGTACAATTTCAATGGACATAGTCTCAGAAACAAAACCAATGCAAATCCAAAATGTAAGTACATCGGGGAGGTCATTCCTCTACATCCACACCTGGTATCATAACCCCTTACTTACTTAAAAGCTGGAAGGAAAACCTCTTACCATTCCTTTTAAATCCCTCCTCCTCTTCTCCCAACAATTACATCCCACTTTTCTCCACTAACTGTCCTCCAAGCTTAATAAACTTTTCCAGGCTGTACCACAACAGGCAGGACAAGATCATCTAACCCATGCTGAATTGCCTTCATACATGAAGCTGTTCTTCTCTCCTGTACTCTCTCTCCTATCTGTCTGCAAGGGTTAGGACACACCTTACAGTGGAAATGGGCAGATTCTCAGCCCATAAAACTGCTAAAAAAGTAAGTTTTCTGAAACACAGTTTAACTGTACCCTGGGCTCCTCTGCATGAAGTCTTATGCCAGCTCCACCATCTATATTCACACACATCTTTCCCTACCCATCTGTTCCTGTTTGGCTTTCCTCCAGTAATCATGCTAAAAGTATGGCTCCAAACCTGTGAAAGCAGTGAGTAGGCACACTGCTGTGCTCACCACCTAGCACAGAGCAAGAGACAGTTGCCCCAAGCACCCGCCAACTCTGAGTGCCTCCCTGGAGGATGTCACCCAGCCACACTCCAGCATTTCTCCTCCCTCCACATGCTCCCCAGCTCTGATGCCAGATGCTTCTGCTTTATCTTACAAATACACTCTCAGTCCAATCACTCTTTCAGTGTCATCTGAGGATGCTCTTTTACATATCAGAAGCTGAGAGCTTGACCCAGGAGGGTATACAGTGATGGTATTTGTCTTCTGGGCTGATAGAAGGAAAGGATAAATTTAAAACTAAAATGTCATTATGTCCAGAAAATAGCCCTGCTGGTTTTGTTTTAAGATATTTTTAAGAAAACAAACATTACTCCCTGCCAGATACAAACAGGGATAGTGTTAACAAGTAGTAATATTTTAAAACGCAAAATTACACAATAATTCCTTATTCAAGGGCTCTTGGGCAAATGCAGCAATGTAAGGTTGGGGAAAAGCTTGTTTGTGGAGTATATCCCATCTTTGTCCCATTTTTGTCTTGTGTAATGAACACCAAAAACCTGTATTTCATTTATTTCTCTTCCTGTATAGCCCTGCCCGAAGTTCCTGAAACTGAAAAAACCCGAAGAGACTCACTAATGTTCTGCTCTTTCTCATTGTCCAAGTTGTGCTGCTTCTCATTGTCTGACATTTTAGTCTTTCCCAATAGTGCTGGAGTAGACTCTTGGAACAAATACCAAGAAGTTTGTGTCATCCAAGGCAGCTGGAGAAAAAAGCTGGCTGTAAATCTAGCTGGGATCTAGTGGGTGTCTAGTAAGTGATGGTGGTCTCAGGTTGGGAGGAGCAAGTGGTCTGGTGTCTAGGCAGACCGCACTGGAAGTGAGTGATGGAAACCCAGGAGCAGCAGCAATGTCTTACTGCAGGCCCAGGACTGCAGTTCATCTGACACTGGAGGGAGGTGCCTGATTGCTCCTTGATGGTGTCCCTAGCCAAGCTGGTGTTGTGGTACCTGTACTAGAAGCTGTTTCTGCACACAGCAAGAGACCATTCTGCCTTTCAGTCCAGTGAAGTGTGTGGTTATCCAGTGAAAGTCTCCCCCAGCATGGCATTTTGCCACCTACATGCTAAATGTCAGCCTCTGGACTGCTGGAATACTGAATGCTTCCCTGTCCCAAACAAAAGTTGCCCTTCCTGACGTTGTGTGTGTCTATTAATTTCCTAATCCCAAATTAGTTGCTTCCCAACTGCCAGCCCTACTGGGCCAAACAAACACATTATTTCATACAGAAAGGTTTTTTTGCATGAGTTTGATAGAGTTGTGGTACTGACAGTTCTCCAGCCACAGAAGGACCACATGTCTTCCAGGCACCACATGCTCCTGGTTACCAGCTGCTGCAGCTACAGACCTGACACTGCAATGCCACATCACTGTAAAGGACAGACATGAAGTTTTTGCCTAGACCATGGGGTTTTTGAAGAAGGATACCATGCATGAAAATATCAAGTGTCACACAACAACACAGTAGTGCACGTCATGCCAAGTGGTGTTGTGTTGGGAACCTCAAGGGGCTTTTAAATTAAGTCCATTGAAAAGTAAGGCAGGGTACCAAGGAGTTGGTACCCAGTATTTTATGGAAAATGAGTAATAAAGTAAAAAAGTGTAAGAGGAAAACACAAATAACCACACAGTGAGGAATTCTTAAAAAATGCTCTGTCAGGAAGGGGTATGTACAACTATTATGTTCTTAGTCTTCCACAAATACAGATATGGGCAAGGATTGCAAAATCTTTGGCTTGGACTATGAATTAGGAAACATTTACCACTGCTTAATAATACAATCCAAAACCAAAATAATTTGAGGTAAGAAACTGAATCTATATCTGAATACCCCTAGAATTTTGATTAGTTCATCACTGAATCTGATTCACACACAACAAAGTCTTCAAAAAGACACAATGTAAAATCCTAAACTTGTATGTGAAAGAGGAATCTCAGGAAGACAAAGTAAGAGACTCATAGAAATGAGACTAGCAAGAGACCAAGTAGGACCTGATTACCTGGTAAATGGAAATTCCTGTGGATGTGACAGCCTGGTCAGAGAGAGAGAAAGCTAGATAAGTTTTTCCAGAATGGGCCTGGGAAGCTTTAGGGAGCTGGAGATAAACAATGATAGTCAAATATTCAAATAATCTGTGGTGTTTTTCTAACAATCTGTTTTGCTGTTTTTCTCAGAAGGTTGTTTACAAATGGGTGTCTTGTTAATTACCCAATCATGTGAAATGTATTGACTAAATGACCAATCAGGTCCACCTGTGGAAAACTAAGATATAAAAGAAGAGAGGATGAAGTAAACAAGGCTTTTGCCATTTTGCTTTCTGATATGACTCTGTGTCATCTCTGACTCAATGGTGAAAAATTCCCGCACCCAGACATTATTAAAGTCAGAGACCTGATTGTCTGGAAAGCAGTTTTCCATAGAAGAATCCAAGCTGACTGGTGGACAAGCTGACTGTAAGTCAGCAATGCACACTTGTGGCAAAAAAGGCCAACAACATTGTGAGGATGTTGTTGGAGGTAAACCTTCTCCTCTACACAGCACTGGTGAGGCCACACCTTGACTGCTGTATCCAGTTCTGGGCTCTTCAGTACAAGAGAGACACAGACATGCTGAACTAAGTCCTGTAAAATTCCACAAATGCGATGAAGGGACTGAAGCGTCTTTTGTACAGGGAGCAGATGAGAGCTGGGATTGTTTATCCTGGAAAGCAGAGGATTTAGGGGGATCTTACCAGTGTGTACAAATGATTACGTATGTGAAATGTAGTGCCTGACTGGGACATAAAATGAAGAGGGAGGCACACTCTTTTCAGTGATATCCAATAACAGGAAAAGAGGCAATAGGAACAAAAAATGGGCAGAATACAAGAAAAATTAAACATCAGAATTGTTGAGGCTTTGTTTACTGTGACCAAACACTGGAAGAGGTTTGCCATAGAGTTGTGCAGTCTCCATGTGTAGAGACATTCAAAGTCCAGCTAAACAGAACTTTGAGATACCTTGGCTGTTACCCTGAGAAATCTGTTCTAACTTACCCTGCTTTGAGAAGGAATATGGGAGTATACCTCTAGAAGTCCCTTCCAGCCATAACCTGGGATTCTCCAATTCTACATGTGAAAATAGAAAGTCTTCAGAAAAATGATCATTTTGGAGCTGGTAGATATGTTCTAAAAATGATTTAAGACTTAGAATTTGTCAGGATGGTTTGAGGGTGGAGGTTAACCATAGTTGATATTTTTATTTATTAGAATATATAATAGCACATATTAGAAATATATTCCAATATAACTCAATACATTCTTAAACAAAAGACTGCATTATCTGCAAATATAAGTTGGTTGGTAGTTCAGAGATTTGAGCAAAAATCTCAGATTAGAATTGCAAAAATTCAAGTCTAAGCTGATGATGTATCAGTTAATCAAAACAATATTATGTAACAGTGATAATGAGTAGTCAGACATGTAAAACTTAGAAGGTAACATGCAGATTCAGAAAACAATAGGAAACTTGCAGTGAGTGCAATATATACATTATTCTTGCCCAGAAAAATAACTTCTGAAGTAAAAATGCTAACCTCTACCATCCAACTACTTGGTTTTCTAACACCTGACATTTCCTCTGTGTTGCCCTTTGCACGCTATTGTTTCCTGTGACATATGCAAAGCTCTCTAACTGAGCACATCTGATTGCTCCTTGAGTCTTTCATTTGTGGTGGTGCCTGGGCAAACCCCTGACAAAGGTTACTCAGCAGGTGTACTGTGTGATCACTGCTTTCAGTGCAGGACATTGGATGTCTTCCAGTTTGCTTGCACTTCACCATCCGTGTGCTTGTCACCTGCTGTACAGTACCTGCACGGTCATGTTTCTTTACTGTCAGGACTGCCTTTCTACCTGTATTTGTCTACCCTAGCTGATGGCAAGCCCTGACCTTTTGGTCCATGTGCAAGAATAAAATGCCAGTGACAGTAAAATTAACAAAAATTAAACTATTTACTAAACTGGCAGATGTAACTAAGTTAATATTACTTAAAGTTTGTCTCTCTAGGGGTGCTCAGTTCAGGGATTGTCTACATAGAAGAGAATGGTAACCTTTATCTAAGAAGGGCTTGCTGAAACACATTCATGTGACTCATGAGAACCTCCTGAAAATAAAGGCTTTTTAGTTTCATGCTGACAGTTTACACATTAATCCTAACTGTTCATCCATTATACAAAGTACATGAGCACCTGCCCTGTCCCTCACATCCAAGCGCTTCTTGGTATGGTACTTCAGACTGTACTGGCAAAACTGAACTGGCTGATATTAAAGAAGTTTTCAAACAAGCCTGAAATACATTGGTGTAATTATCTCTTCATCTGAAATCTAAAATTATTCATATGTAAGAGAGTATTGAACACTCTTGTGGAGGCAGACAATTTAACATAACTGCCCACAGTTCACAGCCAGGGTGCATTCAGACCATCTCTTCCTTTTGTTATCTTTAGTAGTTAACATCCCCAGTTGGGAATATGAGTTTCATTCAACTCTCTGGTCATCTAACATAACATTTTTGGTCTCACTGGCCACATAACACATTGTGGTGAACAACAAGCTCACCTGATGCAAACCACTGGAAACTGTTTAAATCGTGACCTTTAGTGTAGCTTCAGCAATCCAGAGGCATTGAGCTTTTGTTCCTGCCATTACAGTGAACAGTGCATTATGCATACTTCGGCTTCTTTGTTTAATAAAAGGCAAGCCTTCTGCTGCTTCAGGAAAGTCAATGAATGTTTCGTGTAAAATCCACAGGAGGATATAGTCCTGAAGCATTCTGCAGCTGTTAACTATATGTTTTCTTTTTCTTCACAAGATTGTGCTTACAAACAGTAGTCAAATACTACTATTGCTGTAATTGAGACATCTGTTGAAACAATGAAAACAAAAAGCATCACAGTAAAAAGGAATTTTTAAAAACTATTCTAGTCAAAGATTTAAGCACAAACAAGAGGTTTTACAAATAGATAAGGATCAGGAGATTTTGAGGGAGACTGTAGTCTCTTGGTGTGACGGATGGAGGCGAGTTGCTGACAGATGAGGCACAGAGTGCTGCAAAGCAAAAAGATTTCTTTGTCTCAAGTATGTTCACTAGGGAGAAAGAGGGAAACATGCCAGAATCAGAGAGAAGTTTCCTGGAGGCAGAAAATGAAAAATTAATGAAATGAAGAGTGACACCAGAATAAGTAAAAAGGAATCAGTCAGTGAAAAGGAATATACAGTTCTAGTATTGGATGGCCTGTATCCCAGCATTCAGAAAGATACTGTATATGTAGATTTTAATTATTTTATTGTCATCAATAGAAAAGGCAGATGACTTACCACACTTATCAGAGTTCATTAGGAGTTGAGGGATGGGTTAAAGGAGATTTACAGGCAAAAGACTTTAGAACAGCCATGGATTAGGGTACAAAGAGCAGGCAGATCTGAAATAAGGCAGACTGAGCACTGGCTGCAGAAGCCAGTATTTTCACACTGCATATCTAATTGAAGCTGTATTGTGTATATAGACATGTGATAGGAATCGAGCACTTAGAATTAAGACAGGGTTTAGATAGTTTAGATAACTAAACTATCAAATTAAAAACTTATCACCTGTGTCTTTAAAATCTTTACATAGAAAGGTATTGTATGCACCTATATGCATGCATTGCTTGGCAATAATCTGAAATGCAACTGCAATTTACTTAATTTACTAACAAATACAGGATTCACCCAGCACAAACTGAAGACAAGATATATGTAAGAGTATGGACATCTGCACCAGACTCAGAATCTGGCAACACCCATACTTAATAGTGTAACTTAAATTAGTGAAAACAGGAGGTCTGAGCAGAAAATTTACATAAATTTTACATTTTTTAATATAAATTTTATATGGAAAATTTACACTGGACATAAGACTTAAATCATTGATCATTCAGTTGATCTTTGAACAAGATGCAGAAAAACATGCAGTAATCTAAAGTGATCATTAATGACATAAAGACCAGAAAGACAAAATTGAGATCAGGGATCACAGCATTTTGCACTGCATTACAACCAAGATTTCAAAACAAATGCAAATTTCTAGCATACGAAATGCTATGCAAAAAAGTTTGCCATAAAAAATGGAAACAGACATACAGCCACAGGTAACACTCAGGGTTTGTTAAACCTCGTATATCAGTGTGCAGATTTTATAGCACCAACTAGATGCCAGATTGATACATGGAACCTCCTCATGATAACCATGATACAAAACTCTAAGTGCCCACTGGACAAAATTACTTTTTACTGAATTCAATTAAGCAATTCCTGTAAATTTGTATTCATTAATAAATATAAATTATTACAAATTCAGAGTAGCACTTTCCTTCTCAAGTGGTAAAGTTGATTCCACATCAATGTGTAACTCAATACTAGCTACTTGTGAAATGAAATGAAAAAGCAGTAAGTTGAAACAGTGACAAAAAAAAAAGGAATAAAGGGAGATAAAATACTCTCAGATAGGAATAGTATTATGAAAATTAATCATGTGCAATTAATTGATGCTCATTAATTCAAAATTGGTGAGGGTTTTTTAAAACCACACTGAGGCAATAAAGTAATATTGATCTTCTCAATTTCTACAGACTGAAAGTGATAAGATTAAAATAGAAATTATGGAAGATAGAATTAAAATAATCAATAAGATTCTGCATATTGCTACACAGTGCAAATTTTCTGTCGACTGCACTTACAATGCAAACTAATTCATGAATATTAACAACGTCTAAATTTTTCCTTGTTGGAAAAGTCATTCTCAGAAATGAAACAAACTTCTTCACTGCAGTATCTCATATTGCATCCCCACCACCTGTTGTTCATGGCTGATATCCCTTTTACATTCATTTCATCATCCCACAAAACGTACACAATACCTTTGCCCTTTTGAGATAAAGAGGGATGTTACTTTTCTTAATTAGCATCTATTTCCTTCAGTGACGATGGCCAGAGGCAGAGGCCCTATGCTAGAAGCAGAACTGTGAAGGATCGTGAGGAGCTGGTGTCACAGTGTGCATTTGGCCCCGGAAGGGGTCCACTCACTCCTACCAAGGAGCAGCCACACTCCTTATAGAGCTCCCCTGTGCCAGAACTGCTCAGCATAACAGCAGAATCAAAGTGTAAGATGAGAATGTGTGGCACTAAGCCCTGCCTTTAAATTCACCAGGCAATCCCTCATATCGACAGAGACAGCCAAGAGAGAAGCCAGTAGTAACTGCTAAAACATGCCAGCTGTTTATTTGGCTCTCTTCCCTCACAGATTACTAAACAGCACGGACTGAAACAAAGGATTAGGAATGCTCATGATTTCATTTTGCTAGAAACACCACAACCAGAAGGAGATATCTTGCATTATAAATTGCTTTGAGTATGACATTTTATTTTTTTTCTACCTGTTTCAACTAGAACAAAGTCAAATCTCTTAAATAAACGGAAATAAATGAACATATCTAGCATTTTTCAGCAGAAAGAGAAAGTTTTTACTTTCTGATTCTGAGCCAACACCATATCACTCTGTGCTATGGGTAATAGAAATTCAACATTTGAGTTCTTGATACTTGTTTTCAAGATGCAATTCAGCAGGGCACCACACAGTCTGATTGAGGCTCCCCTTCCCACAAAAGGCTGAACCAGATGGTTTTCTGAACGTCCCTTCTAGCCAGGGCAGTTCTGTGATAACTGGAATGTTATTTTTCCCATTGCTTTCCAACTGGGTTATCTTAGTACTTTTTTTGCTTCTTAACAAATTTAAAAGCAGTGCTCTGGAATTATATGATAGTGATCAGTGCAGACTGAATTTCTTCATTAAGTAGTGGGGAGGGTATAATCTTGTGCACTGGACTGATCATGCAACTCGCTGCTGCTTTAGGCAGGCAGTTAAGGTAATTGCCCATCATAGAGGCGCTCACTCTGATTGCACGCGGGAAAGAGAAGCCAACTGATTTCCCATTCCCTCATTTACTGATATTAGCTTTATGTTGCTACCACCAGAGCTACATGTAATGTATGACTCTTTACAACTTTGTTTACATGGCATAAAATATAATTTGGTTACTACAGAAATCTTATCCAAGTTATAAATGTTCACTGAGAACCAAAACAATCCAAAAAACTAAACCCTATTTCTTCATAAACTAATAGTGTTAGAAGTCAATTTAAGGAACAGAACAAGCAGTTTACAAACTATTTAAAAGGCATGCTTTAATCCCCATGTAGTTCTTGGTGCCCTAAATGAGAAAAATGCAGAGATCTTAATAGAACAATTATATGCAGAAGCTTTTGCTTTCTAATCGAACTTGAGATGCCACTAGTACACAGCTTTCCTTTGTCATGTTGCAATTAGAGGTACTCTTAAAGCATTTATGTATGTGCATGAGAGACAACGGTCTGGACACCTGCATCTGTGCAATTAGAACACTGCAAGAAATGTGGCTCTGATTTTTAGCCTTTTAATGGTGTAAATATACATACAAAAGGTAAAGCAGCAAGTAATCAATCCACTAGTCTCTATTCACACAACAGATAAAGCAAAGATCATATAAAACCATGTTTTCTTGCCTAACCTTGAACCATATAACCTCTCAATTATATTTCCACTGCTTTCAGTTCTCAGTCTGGTATTGACAAAAGCACTGCCCATTATAACCACTGATATTCCATACAAATTGTTCCTCTAAGCAAAAAAAAAAAAAAGTAGTAGTAGCTATAAAAACGTTGAAGAGAATCTTCTATAAACTACTGGTGGTATATGAGCCAAGCATTCAACAACCTACTACACCAAACATTTCACCTCTCAGTTTTTGAAGACTGCTAGAATTCACTGAACAAATGAAGACTATCTATAATACAGAACATTCAAAGCTCATCGCCCTAAATACCACTGACATATATTTGATGATTCTATGATTCTAAAAAAATCTTCAGTCTGAGTATGTTCTAATAACCCAGAGAATATAGAAAATGAAGCATTTACAATGCAATAGATCATCCTGACTTGATGTGCTATTATATTGAACTCTTATGTCACAAATGCATGGTTTTACCTCATATCCAAGCAAATGTGAACACATTGCAGACACAATACAATCTTCTTGGAGATACATTGGCACACAGCTGGACCACCCTACCAGTAGTGTACAAGTCAGAACTATGAAGGAAGACTTTGCTGATAAGATGCAGCATGTTAATATAACAGCAGAGGTTAACTTCTAAGTATAGCAAGGAATTGGTTCTCTTCTCTTGCCTTCAAACTTGAACCTGGCTATTTTTGCTAGTGACAAGATTCTTTTGGGTCAAATCACTTACCATGACCAAAATTAGTATTGGTACAGAGCCAACACACAAATTAACCGTTCTCCTTTTGTTTCTACTACTTTGTGCCTTCAACTTGGAAAAATGATGTTCAGACCCCAGTGCAGAAGCTTATTAGTCACCTTGCAGCAACATAAAACCTGTTCTTTTCAGAAACAGCAATAAAAAGGTTTTCCAGCCTTTATCCTGGACACATGAGTTTTGAGTATTGGGTACTGAGTGACAGCACTAGACAATGAATCCAGGTTTGCTCAGAAAGATTTCCATAGGCAACATCAGGAAGTCCTTCCAAAATTATGTCAGCAATCATGATAACTTCTTGAAGAATACCCTATTGATTTGAGAAAGTAATTCAGCTTCAATTTACCTTAATCATTGTTAAAGACAATACTATTTCCTGATTTCATACAGGAAATCAAATACAGAATTAAATGTGGTCTCCCAGGGCCTTGTCCACCATTGCATACAAGCTTCCTAAGCCAAAATTAAGACCCAACCTACCTTAATTTTAACCCTGCTCTAGTCTGGTTTCCAAAAAAAACCCAAAAATCCCCAAAAACCAGCCCCAAAAACATTTAAAAACTGAGAAGAAAGGTCTCCAAATTAAATTTAAAAAAGGTATCATAAAACATCATAAAATGCTACACCTGAAATGTTTCTATGTTTATGCACACAGCATGAGGCACAAACAAGAGAAGCTCAAAGCTTTGGCCTTGAGCCCAGTTATTTTATATCATTGGCATAACTGAAAACTGTTGTGATGAGTCCTGTTACTGGAGTGCCCTGTTGGACAGTTCCAGGCTCTTCAGGAGCAATAGACAAGGTGGAAGAAGGAGAGGGGTGGCACTGTATGTGATAGAAGGGTTAGAACATATGGAACTCAAAGTCGGCAATGGCACAGTTGAGAGCCTTTGGGTACAAATCAAGGGGCAAACAAATCATGTGGATGTGGGAGTCCACTGTAGACTGACTTCCCAGCCAGGAAAATCATACCAACAAATTATTCTTTGAGGAACTAAGGGATGCTTCCAAGTCAACTGTTCTTGTCCTTATGGGGGACTTCAACTTGCCAGAAATTAACAGGAAGCATCACACAGCTGGTACAACATGGGCCAGAAGATTCCTAAAAAATCTGGATGACAACTTTGTGGAACAGGCCCTAAGGAAAGCAACCGGGAAAGATGCCCTCCTTGATCTGTTCCTTGTCAACAGAGAGGATGTCATGAGCAAAGTGGTGACTGGTGGCCATCCTGGCCACAGCAACTGTGAAGCAATTGAGTTTAAAATCTCTGCTGACAGCAGGAAAAGTGCCAGCAAATCTTGAGTTCTGGACACAAGGAGAGTAGACTTCAGGCTGCTCAAGGAACTAGTGACTGAAGTCCCCTGGGAAAATGCTTTTGCAGGTGCTGGGATCCATTGGTGCTGGTTACTTTTTAAACATCACTTTCAAAAGGCACAGGAACAGGCAATTCCCAAATGTCGTAAGTGAAGCAGATGAGACAGAAGGCTGGCTTGGCTGAACAGGATTCTTCTCTTGGAAGTAAAGCAGAAAAGAAAGGTGTATGCCCAATGGAAGAAAGATCAGGCAACATGGGAAAAACACAGAGCTGCTGCCTACCACTCTAGGGAGAAAATTCATGTATCCAAAGCTCAGATGCAGTTCAAGGTGACAGAACTTCAGGGGACAATGAAAGAATGTTTTTCAAATACAGTGATGGCAATAAGCAGTGTAAAAATAGCATCTGTTCAGTACAGGATGTGGATGGTCAGCTCACAAACAGGGACACAGACAAGACAGAGGTGTTAAACACATTCTTTGTCTCTGCCTTCAACACAGATGACAGACCACAGGGGTCTCAGTGCCCTGAGCTATAAGACCATGACTGTGAGAATAATAACTCCCAGCTGACCCTGAAACGGTGTGGGATCTGTTTTTCTAGCTGGATCCGTACAAATCTATGAGACCTGATAATATTCATCCAAGAATTCCAAAGAGCTAGCTGATGTCATTGTAAAACCTCTCTTGATGATTTTTTGAGTGGTCTTGGGAATCCAGAGAGGTTACAGTTAACTTGAAGCTGGCAAACGTTGTCCCAGTTTTCAAGAAGGGAAAGAATGAAGGTCCTGAAAGCTACAGACCTGTCAGTCTCATTTCAGTGCCTGGTAAAATCATGGGGATTATTCTGGGAGGTATTGAAAAACACCTAAAAGACAACGCAGTCACTGGTCACAGCTTCCTGAAAGGAAAGTCCTGTTTATCAAACCTGATTTCCTTTTATGACAAGATAACCAACTTAGTTGATCAAGAGAAGCCAACTGATGTAATCTTTTGGGATTTCAGTAAAGCTGTCGATACTCTCATAATATCCATCTGGATAAAATGTCCAGCATTCATCATGTGATGGATGAATAACTGCCTCATAAGTCAGGCACAAAGTGTTATAGTGACTGGGGTGACATCAGACTGGTGACTTGCCACTAGCAGGGTTCTGCAGGGCTCCATCCTCATCCCTGTGCTCTTCAACATCTTCATGAACATCTTGGACGTGAGACTGGATGGGGCACTGAGCAAATTCACAGATGATACAAAACTGGGAGGAGCTGTTGACTCCCTTGAGGGCAGGGAGGACCTGCAGAGAGACCTCAACATGGAGGACTGGGCAATCACCGAACGTATGGATTTCAACAAGGGAAGGTGCTGGATTCTGCACCTGGCATGGCGCAACCCTGGCTGTACAAACAGACTGGAGAATGAGACTCTATAAAGCAGTGGCATGGAAAGGAACCTCAGGGTCCTGTTGACAGAAAGTGAACATGAGTCAGCATTGCTCTGGCAGCCAGGAGGGCCAGCCCTGTCCTGAGGTACATCAGCCCCAGCATCACCAGCCAGGCAAGGGACGGGATTGTCCTCACCTTGAATATTGTGCGCAGTTTTGGGCACCACAATGTAAGAAGGATATAACTTATTAGAGAGTGTCCAAAGGAGGGTAACAAAGATGGTGAAGGGCCTTGAGGGGAGCTGTACGAGGAGTGACTGAGGGCACTTGGTCTGTTCAGCCTGGAGGAGACTGAGGGGAGACCTCAATGCAGTTACATTCCTTGTCCTCCTTCCTTGTGAGGGGAAGAGGAGGGGCAGACCCTGATCTCTTCTCTGTGGTGACAGTGACAGGACCCAAGGGAATGGCCTGAAGTTGTGTCAGGGTAGGTTTAGGATGGATATTAGAAAAAGGTTTTTCCCCCAGAGGGTGTTTGGGCACTGGAACAGGTTCCCGAGGGCAGTGGTCATAGCACCAAGCCTGACAGAGCTCCAAAAGCATTTGGACAATGCTCTCAAGCACATGGTGTGACTCTTGGGAATGGTGCTGTGCGCGGACATGAGGTGGACTTGATGATCCTTGTGGGTCTCTTCCAACCCAGCTTGCTCTGTGATTCTCTGATTCTGTATTCTGGAGAACAGTAGAACATCTCAGCTTCACCTGTAAGACCAATTTTTATTCAAAATGCCACAAGATGGCTCTGGTGGGTTTGGAAGTGTCCTCTGATTACTTACATGCATGGATGACATTGGGCTGTTAGGCTTAACTGGAACAGAGGGCTGGCACACTGAGAACAGGCAGTGCCAAACAGGCAACCATTCTCTGCAGCCTTTGCCTAGTTTGTGATTAACATGCTGTTTCTTCAGTAATTGTGATATGCAGTGGATTAATGTATTAATTTAATGCAAAATAGGTTTACATAAAATGAGGGCAGAGAGAATACATCTGCCTCAACACATTTGGTGCACTCAGGGGCACAGAAAAGTCAGAGTTCATCTATTTTGGAGCAACAATAGTGAAATCATAGAAAATTATACAGATACTTAAATGATATTCATATTATCCCTGCCTAAGACCATTAGGCTCCTCCTCCATGTGACTCCAACTTCTGAAAAGGCTCTTGGGCTAGATTCAACTTGTCTCCTTCTACCTTACAGGGACATGTCTCTCACAGTAGACAGTCATGATCTCCACAGCATGGCACATTTTTCTAATGAACATTGATCATCTTTGAAACAGCTAACACTACTGAAATGTAAATTATGCCTATTTGAACTGAGCTGAATACGATAGAATCCACTTACTGGGTACTGCTAGAAGCTCTGCAAAATTCAGTCAGCACTGCTTCAGTCACACCTGGTTAATAGTCGAGAGTTACCTTTGTAAGCATTTTTGGAAGAAAAAAATTTAGTTTCTGTTACCCACGGAAAATACATAGTGCCTCTCCTAACACCTCAATCTTCATTTAACA
Source organism: Onychostruthus taczanowskii (assembly GCF_017590055.1). Classification (NCBI taxonomy): domain Eukaryota; kingdom Metazoa; phylum Chordata; class Aves; order Passeriformes; family Passeridae; genus Onychostruthus; species Onychostruthus taczanowskii. The sequence continues at coordinate 12,402,341 of NW_024497629.1, read as the reverse complement.
ACCTCATGGTCCAGGAAAAGTTAGCCATATTCAACAACAAATGCACAAATTCCTTTTATTGCTCAACAGTGGTCACCAAGCTAAAGTAATGGGTGCACTAGTACATACAATATGTACATGAGTACTAAGTAAGACATAGAAGACCTTACTCTTTCCTGGACCATGTTTTGCATCAGCTCAAAATTGCTCTTCCTGTTAAGAGATAGGGCATGGATGGGGTGCCAAGGAAGAGTGACAGCAGGGGGAAGTTGGAGCCTTCACTCACTGTCCCCCAGCAGAGTCAGAGCTGTGTGGTGGTGAAAGGAGAAGGCAGATCTGGAACATCCAAGTGCCAACCTCAGGCTGCATGGAAACTTTCAGAATAACCCAGGACTCCTCACTTTACCTGTTATTAGCAAGGGAATGATGATACTTTACCCTGATTTTCCTCCCATCTTGTCTCTTCAGATAGCATCATATTTGTGCAGGTAGCATTTTTCTGCTCTGTGTCCATACAGCACCATAGGACACCAGTATCAGTTAGGGATCAATGTGTTTATACTGTACATCAGAGTTGAATATGCATTCTCCATTTTTTGTGAAGTAGTAATACTACTTTCTTTTCATAAAACTGTACTTTTTCCTCTTTCCTTTAATAAAATTCCTCAATATTCAGCTGAGAAGGCAGAAAGTTATTCATGTCTCTCTGACATGAGAGCATAACTTGGTCTCAGACATCATTTAAAGCAGCCTCAAAGCTATTCAAAACTGTATCAGGCTGTCTGCAGCCCCAGCTCAACTGCAGCATAACTTCAGCATTCTTTTGCCAGCCTGGCAGCCTAGAGAACATGTTGGATGACTTTACTAGAGTTCTTTCAGCTCTTACTCAGAGAAGTCTCAAATTGCAGAAATCTGGGAAATTTTTGGTTCCCTTCTAGTATAGGAGCACTTCAGAGTTGTTAATAGACTATTTAGAGTATGTAGGTAAATACTAAAAGCAAACATTTTGGGTTTTTTTGTCATTAACTGAAATGACAATTCCGAAATATTTCAACTTGTTCTGAAGTATACAAATAGTGATGGTCTTAAAGGATTAAAATGAGAACACACAACAAAGTTACAAGTGATTATACTTTTATTTCTGTTTTGCTACCTATTCTTATTCAACTCCGTCAAAAAAACATACAACTATTGCACAAAAATTTCCCTTACCAGATGGGAGCTATTATCTTCTCTTTCCATGACAGGAAAAGGGAAAATCTATAAAGAAAGGCAAAATTCAAATATCCACAACAATAAAGTTACACTGTTCAAAAAAGTCCCTTCCTAACCATGAAAAATTAACAGTCTGGCAGCATGGATTAGTTATGGATTAATATACATGGCTACAGTAACCCTTAGCTCCCAGTATTTTAAGTACGCAGTGTTTGCAGCCATATATGTAAACATTAGCTGTCTGCTTAGAGAGTAGGTTTTCTTCTTAAGCAGAGTACATATAGAAACATGCTTCAGAAAGTCCTGCATTTATCTCTTGATGTTTAAATATATAATGCTGTACAGACTAGACTGCGCATCTGCTGTGGGTTAACCCTGGTAGGCAGCTAGATGCTACACAGCCACTTGCTCACTTCTCCCACAGGGATGGCAGAGAGAATCAGAAGGACAAAAGCTATAGAACTTTTAGGTTGAGATAAAGACGGTGTAATAAATAAATGAAAATTAAGCAAATAAAAACAAACCAAAGAAAAACAGGTGATGCAGAGAAACCCAACTGCTCACCATCAGCTGACTGATAATCAGCCAGTTCCCAAAGCAACAGCAGCCCTGGCAAACTTCCCTCCCAACCTTCATTGCTGAGCATGACACCATATGGTGTGGGATATCCCTTTGATCAACCACCCTGGCTGTGTCCTCTCCCAAATACATGTGAACTCCCATCTTACTTGCTGGTGAGGCAGCATGAAAAACATAAAATGCCATGATGCTGTGCAAGCACTGCTGAGCTATAGCTAAAACACCAATGTGTTAACAGCACTGTTGTGGTCACAAATCCAAAACATAGCTCCATACGAGCTGCTATGAAGAAAATCAATCCCATGCCAGCCAAAACCAGTACAACATGCCTTTTGGTACTCCCTTATACATTGACCTCAACTCACCCTCTGGATAGCATTGTCTACACCTGGGTAAGAAGAAGGTGTGCAGCATCATCTGAACGGATCAGCTGAGGTGAGGAAGCTTTATCACTGTGCTGGGATGGTTGCTCAGAAAGACTTTCTCACTGGAGTGTTGTGCCAGTCACATTATTTCTACTAGTACTTGCTCATTCTCAAGTCTTATGCCTTGCCTCATGCTCATGGCAGCTCCAGGCCAGTTTGGGTCTTTCTGCTGTTCGTTTCTGCAGTTTGGAATGCACTGCTTTACCCAATGATAAAGAAGACTGGTTTTAGGCCTCTATGAACTCAACCATACACAAGGAAGACAGCTCTCCCCTCCTTCATGAAGTGAGAAGTTAGCAATTACTGCAGTCTGTATGATCTATGTATGATCTAGGGCTTTATCCCTCCCACAGCAGCTATCAGGGAAGGGTGGGGAATCAATCCCAGTCAAGCATAATCTATCTATGATGCACTAAAGAACATTCATGCTTACCTACACATCTGGATTGGCACAAAACATCCTGAACAGAACAGTGCAGTGTCCATTGCTATTGCATGTCCACGAGAGGTATGTCAACAACAGTCAGGCTGTCCGCCCCAAATGTGATCCATATCTTCTAATCCTAGAATAGGAACTCCAATACAGCAATGTACTAAGTCATGGAAGTGCACCCCAAAAGTGAAAGGTTATTCTCGAGGTTTTGCACCTTTTCAGTATCTGTCATCAGTAGACTCAGACCTGTCTGGTGACTGAAACACACAACCAGCAAATTATTGTTATAAGTCAGTACGTACAGCCACCATCCTTATAGCAGTTCTTATGGATGATGTCTGTTTTCCATTGATATTTTCTTACTTTATTTAAGAATTTATTAGATGTTATTCCTGAACTGTCGAAGTCCAGTCCATTCTTTGACACAGTGCTGACAGAGTTCTGGAGGCCAGGATTGCAGGGACAACCCAGCCTACAAGTTAGCACCATGAACCAAGAGCTGCTAAGACACATAGGCAGCAAAGGTTAGGGACATCTAACCTGAAAAACTAAATGCCTAAAAGACCAAAACAATCCCATACACCTGTCAGTCACTTCTGAAGGGTTCTGGGTTCAGAGTTCTGCAGGTGCAGGGCTATGACCCCCTACTCTGGAGGTTGGCTGTAGTGACGTGCAGGGCCTGGAGTTGTGGAAGGCTCTTGAGATAAGGTCTAGTGTTGTGGCAGGAGCACGCACCCACCACAGGGGCAAAGTACTAGACTGCTTGTGGACCAGGTTCCACAGTGCTGAGCTCATTGCAGAGGGGCAGAGAGGAGCCTGAGGAGAGTCCAGAAGGGGCTGCCAGGGCTGTGGAGCCCTTGAGGCTTGGACAAGAGCTCAGTAGTACTCTTCATCAAAGACTAACCTTATTTAAATGGGTTTTTATCAGCTCAAAAAGCAAAGTTTCTTTTCCTCTGATAATTCAAAATGGTCAAAATCTCCTGGACACAATGGCTATCAGAACCTGTATTTGTTGACAGCTGAATTTGTTTACTCACTGTTTAAGATCTGCTAATGGCAAATTGCTACAGAGAAAAATCAGAAGGCATAAGGAAAGAAAACTATTTTCCACATCATAAGCTCTGTTACCAGCATAACAGCCATAAAGAACATCTTCAGGCTGTCACAAGAAGAGTGCATTTCACTCTTTTCTTCCTTGTTGCCCACAACTTGGTCACATAAACAGACAAAGCTTGCACCTCTGTGTCCTGCAGACTTTATTGTAGATTTGGTTTTTCAGCCTTTCCACCTTCAGCATGCTCTTATTCTTGAATTATTTTCAAGACAGAAGTAAATGTCAAAGCTGCAGGATTTGGGACGGGGTGTGGGTAGTTCCATGAACACCTCTCTTCCAAACTCACTAGGCTTGATATATCATAAGCCACTTTCATGACATATTTCATACTTGCTACATGCACCAGCATTGTTAAAGTCATCTGATAGGTCAAAACATAAAAAAACCCATTAATGAATGATATGGACTGGAAATGGGTTTTATAAGTCTTTCGGCCACATTGTATTTTGAAATTGCAACACCCTATATTTTAATATTGGGTTAATATGCTGAATAATAATAATAATTTACATTTATATTGGAGCTTTCATCTTGCTAGATTGCTGAATGCTTCCAATTACATGCATACCAGAACACACTGATGCAACAATCTCTGTGCAAGGATAAAGCTGGCAGCAGCAGATGAGACAGGACCTTTAGGGATCAGAACAGTATGGTCAATCCCTAGACGTAAGCTGCCAGCACAGCATCCTTGACTTCACACAGAGCAAAGTATCTTAGCTTTAAGATAACATTAGAAGTCCTGAAGTCTACAAACTTAGTCTCATTTGTAAAAGCAGACAACAGAGATCAGTCCTGCATGAAGATGAAGAGTTATTTCTATTAAAAATACCACCAGTGAGGTAGTCCAAAAGAAACAGAAGAAAATGTAGGTGACAAACAATCTCTTTTTAATACTTAAAAACAAAATTAAATAAACAATTCAATTATTACCATGTGTTTTTTTCCAGAAGGGAGAGGATTGGAGGAGACATTTAGAGAACGGAGGGGAATGGTTCGGAGAAAGTTGATTTTCATCCAAAATAAAATTGGAACAGGTCCCAGCCAAGTGACTGGTCTGATTTCTATTCAGTTCTGCCAGCCCAAGTGGGTCCCAGTATAACTATTATGCTCAGTATCATGTGATTAGTCTCATTGAGAGAACACAGTTTACATGCTAAAAGCTGATGGTATGAAGCCTTTAGCATACACCTGCTTTTTTTGGAAACTTTTCAAATGTTTCTTTTGGTGTGGGGGAGTAGTGAAGTCCTGTTTAAAAGAAAAGCCTCTTTGGGGAAATATGACTGGAAAAGCTTAGTTTTGATTTATTCAGCAGAAATTTCTCCTCATATAAGGCCATTCTCAGATTTTTCTTCTCTAATACAGATGTCAGTCGCAAACACTAACAAATAACCCTTCAAGTCAGAAACTAGAGCTCCTTACACAATTGCAACTTGGAATTTATTTTTTATAAAATCTTGTTATAATCTTGATGCCAGATTTTCAAGAGAGCTTAGCTCCCATCTAATAAGTAAGGGAAGAGTTCAAAAGCTACCAGCTGCAATTGTTGGAGTTTTGTAAATCAATCAAATATGATGACAGTTGCAGCTATCAGTATCTTTTAAAAAATAGGCCAAAATTTATGAAGAGCCTGGGAAAAATGCTTTTTTCATGGGGATAAATTCTCTCCATCTGACTTCAAATTGGATTTTAGAGACTTTTAGAATGACCATGATAACTGTTTGCTGTTGAGTTCTCCAGCTGCTCATGCAGGTGTATTCCTGGCTAAATCCATGGAAATCTTATACTGTATGTTCCTACTGTAAGTTGCTAGTAGGAGAGCAAGAAAGCATAATGGCTATCATGAGCAACAAAAAGAATAAATTATGAAAAAAGGAAGGCAAAGAATAAAAATGTACAGGGAAAAAAAGATTTTAAAAGGAGGGTTAAGCATCACTTCACTCAATTATTTCCATCTGCATTTCTTATTTAAAAGTAAGATTTTGTGGCCTCTCTCTTTCCCACTTATCTTCTGCCATCAAATATGATAAAGAAGGTATTTTTAAAGTATTTCCTTGAATAGTCACACAAACAGACATCTTTTGTGAGATGAAAGACCAGTGTATGTAAAAGGGAGTGCTTCCTACAAGAGTTCTTCAACTCTCCATCATCTTGAAAACAAGCCATAGTGAAAGTGTTTGTTTCCTTCACTCCCTCCAAATCAGACCATTCAGTAACCATGTCACAGGACTGGAACAAGTTAAGAAGGATCAAACCTTGGGAAATAATTTATTTATAATTTTAATGGACATGTACATTTTGCATGCCTCCTGAAAATGAGAAACTGTAAAAAACTTAACTGACAGATAATCTGATGAATACTGATGAAGAATACACTTCCTTTGCATTTAATATTTTACTACCTTCTGGTAGTGCAATTAAAAAGCTTATAGTTTTTACAGACACTTAATCTGGCTGAAGACTACAGTAAAGCTAGGAAGCCATAAGTATGGTTAAAAAAAAAAAAACAAGCTAAGTTATCTATATTCTATATAAAATATGAGTCTACTCTCACCTCAGGCAATGAATGCAGTTTCCAGGAGAAGTCCCTAATTTCTTGAAGGAGTCATTCAAATGGCCAGTAGATTTTTGAATCAAACCTAAACAGTGTAACTGTTTTCATTTAAACTTTAACCTCCTCAGGGAGAGAAAGAACAGCACAAACCCATTTTGCAGGTAATAGTAAGCAAACATTAGCAGAAATACACTTAGAACTAAAACAGAGTTTATTGAAATACATCTATTACTGTCATTATTAAAAATGTGTTTAAACAAAATTATCTACTATTTCCTATTCCTGTTGCAAAAGTGCTCAGGGACCAGTTTCCACTATCAGAAGAAACAATATCATCAATTAAGAATATTTTTGCATCTTTCAATATTCAGGAAAGCTCCTTCTGTCCTATAAAAGGCAGGGGTTTGATCTGAGAACATATTAGTTCAGAAACCTATTTTAAGAATTGCAAGCCTGAAACGAATGTGGCAGGTTTTAAAGCATTGTCCTAAACAGATTGTCAGTTATGAATCACTAATGTCATTAATTTCTACTGAGCATACTCAGAATAGCTATCCAGCAGGAAGAGAAGGTCCTAAATATTTTTGTTTATTATTTAGGTCCAACAATTGATCTCATTTTCCTCCTAATCCGTGACAGAGATTTGATTCCATGCAGGTCAAGTTAAGATCCTACAAGGATGACCCTTTTACAGACAAATTAATACCAACTTCATGTTCAAAGCTGAATTTTTAAAAGCCATGTCATAAAAAAGAATATTAACAGTAGATTTTCTTACTCCGTATCTATGCGGTTTCAGTCTCCTGCTTTTTAAGTTTTCCCATAGGCTTTCTATTAGTGGCAATAGATTCCCACAAATCATTTTGAAAGGACGTTGTCTTTGTTCTTCTCAAAGTCTAAAACTACAAGTACAATTTCACTTGCAAAAGCCCTATCTGCTATGTAAAGCCTCCTTCTTATCACCAGTGGCAGATAAGTCTTCAATTTGACATGGTTGTGACTGCGACACATGACACACAAATACTCATGTCACTGGCATCAGCAGACAAATGTATTTGTCCTCACCTCAGTGTGTGTGGAATCAGAATAAATAATTAGCTTGCTACATAATTAGCTTAAGAGTTTTTTAAAAAATAAGAAGATGTAATAATCAGGATGTATCCTTTCAGTGCCCCTGTCTCAGTATGTTCCAATGTAATTTCCATCCATCTTCCAAAAGAAAAATCAGGACAAAACCACTCATGTTTTCCAAGTTCTTCTTTGCACATATCTTTGTTTTCTGGCATAAAGTTTGAAAGCAACACAGGTGTCCCACAGACTCTGATTTAATCTTGTACCTGCAAGTTGTCTACATGTGATTGTTGCAGTGGCGTAGACTGAAGATAAGCATGCCTTGCAACACTAAAATGTATTCATTTGCAGAGGCAAAGTAAAGGTATTGAATATTCATGCTGGAAAATTTTCTTCTGAACCATAAGGTTCCATAGTTCTTGTCTTTTTTCCTGACAAAAATGTACTGAATCATTTGTAATTACAGCTTTATGTCATTGAATGGACTGCTGAAGTGGAAAGCTTCTACTTAGCTAGGGCTGTCAACTGTCTCATAGCTTTGGTAGAAGGATGAAAGCAGTTGAAAAGTTCTTATGTATGTTTTGCAATTTAAGCCCAGATATGTCTGTCCTGGAAGCAAGGGAAGACTAAACAATTAAAAGAAGCAGTCATTGCTTTTTATGTAGAGAAACTGGTTAAACTTACTCCATACATCCATAGAGAATACTAGCTAATAAACAGTAGTTGCAATTCTATGAAAGAGAACTGGCCATAGGTCGAAAAGAAATGATAAAAATAAAGATGTAAAACTGCCATTGAATGTGTACTTTTCTAATACAGAATGGAGATATGGTGTAGTTGAACATTATAGTGTTTGAGGTATAGTATTTATTCCAGACCAATACTATTATTAGTACTATTATGAGTGACAACACTCATACTGAAAGGATTATCCTCAATTCTCTTCACTCTACAGCTGGTCCTGTAAAGATCCAGCTAACTGGTACCCCTACAGTTTAACACTTACACTCTTACCAGTTAAACTGTGCCAGCAGCTTCCATTGCAGACATCACCACTGAACTAAACAGGGCCTGGGCACTATGGCATGAAACTGTGCACACAATTTAATTGCTGGTACACAACCTGGCACAGATTTGAGTCAGGGGAACTAGCACTCTTCCAGACAACACCTGGGCACAGTTTGGAGGGCAAGGCAAGCCTGGGATGGTTCCCAGTATGCAATACAGGCAAAGCTGACACATTTCAGTGAAGTAGGAAATTAAGCCATATGGATGGAAGCCATGCCCTGCCACTTGCCCTCAGGGCCAGACAGGGAGCCAGGGTGCTTTTTATTTACTTTGTATAGACACAGACACTGAAACCAATTTGCTTCTGACATCACTATGTCTGACTTTATGGAAGCCAAAGATTCATAGCAAATATGTAGAAATCAGAGAACCACCATACCTGTGTATATTCTGGGGACTGAAGAGGCATACAGAAGATGTGGCAATCATCTTAAAAACAGAGTTAGACCTATTTTACTTTTGCCCACTAATAACAGCATTTGCTATATTCTGATTTTTTGTCTCTAATTTTTCAAACCTTTTTACTACCAATTTCATTCATATCGACTGGGTTCAGTCATTAGCAGCATGGCACAACCCAGTATTACATTCTGCTCATGGACGAATGTGCACACAACAGTCTGCTTGATTTATCTGTTGCCTGTCATGTATTCTGCTCAGATCATGTAAAAGAAAGCAGTACCTCCATGTTTGGTATTCCCACACTTACATCAGAAAGCGAACAGCTCACAGCCCTAGGATGCACAGTAAGCAGCCTTATACTGAACCTGAACTTTTGAGTATCTTTAATTTTTCCTCTCTGGAAAAAAACCTTGTTGACACAAGGCAGAATTCCCCATGCTATTATACCCCCTATGGCCCTAAAACAATAGGGGTAGCTCCATTGGTTAGCAAAATTACATTTCAAAATAAGAAAGAGAAAAGTAAAAATCAATATTTAAAAAAAAAAAGCAACAAAACAACAAAAAACCTTTCTGTCATATTAAGACAAAATCAAAACTGAAGAGATATAGTGGAACAAGAATTAGTCTTCAGCTTTATTGCTGTTAGTGTGCCATGTACTATCATTTATCGTTCTTAAAAAATATCCCATCTTCTCTGTAAAGGATCTCTCAGTTACACGAGAAGTTACACATGCAGAAGTTACACGTTGCTCATGCAGACTTCCTGAGATTTTCTTCTCAATACTATTGGTATGTATCTGTGATGCTCTCCTCCAGATTTGTACATTTGTAAATTTTTATGCTTCAGTGGTTTCTATGGCTTTCCATTCACATTGTTTGAATGACCTGGCTTCTTTTCAGACACAGAAGCTCTGCCTCTAACATGACACAGCAAGTTTGCAATGGCCCAAGTAAATATAACAGACCTGGGAATTACATACTTTATTCCTCATACAAAATCTCAAGCCAAAACAAACCACTCTCCCTCACAGGCACATTGACACAACTGCACACCGTTCAGGCTTCCTACATGAAAGAAACCAACTAAATTATTTGGTTCTCAAGCATGAAGAAATTCTGCTGTCTTATCAGCTTCTCTTTGCTGAGGTGTAATATATATATATATATATATATATATATACATGAAATCTTAGGAGGTAATTACTTCCTCTCTCTACCTGCCTTGGCTCTTACCACCCCAATCCACATGAACACAACATGGCTTCACGGAGCTCTGCACAGACCCTCAGGATTATCCCATATTGCCCATGACCCTGGTGCTTCTCCCAAACGCAGGAGATACATAAAGGCTGAAGGAGCTCCCCCCCAACTAACCTATTTCTTCACCTCTCTGTTTCCCAGGTACACTTGACAGTCCTCCACTGAAGAGCAGTATTCTCTCTTGGCTTCTTTTTTAACCATTAATACCAGATAAATAAAAAAAGAAAATCAGGAGAGGGAGGGACAGAAAGATGAAATCAGAAAAACATAATAACCAACTTAAGATCCAGAACCCACCAGTTCACACTAAACTATTTCTCCCACCTCCTGAGATTTATATATGTAAATACACATTGCACTTAAACACTCTCTGAAGTGTGCTGCTTCAACAAACAGGAGTAAAAACACTCTGGAACTAATCTGCTTTTGTAATTTTTGCTATTGTTTACTCTGGTCAGTAGTATGACTAACATAGAAAACTGAAAAAATTGGATAGCATAATGATGTAAGAATATGGTAATTTAAACAAGGCAAAACTCTCTTATATCAGGAATAAAGGTTTGAAGTTGAATAAGGTCTGATCTTTTTCTGGCACAAGGAAGAAGGTTTTGAAGAGGCAAGCAATTTGTGATTTTGTGTTGGCTTTGCTATGCCATTTCAAGGCCTTCTCTGTATATAATAATTTATCACAAAATCAAACATTACCACAGATGAAACTCACTGCTTGAAGAGGAACTGTAAAAGAAATAATAGGGACAAGAGCAGTATGCTTACACTCTAATATACTACAGTAAGGTTGAATAAGAATATGAAAAGAAAAAATACAGTTTCTTAAGAATGGAGATTTTTGAATTATCTTGCTTCTTTCTTGAGAAGTGGGTTTGTTTTCAACATGACCAGAGTGGAAAAACTAAGTTCCACTAAGTTTAAAAATCCAAACACACAAAGACTGGAAAATAACAGTGCTAAGATCATTCTTCTGAAGATTTTGGGGTTTTTTGGGTTTTGGGGTTTTTTGGGTTTTTGTGGTTTTTTGGGGGGTTTTTTTGGTTTTTTTTTTGGGGGTTTTTTTTTTGTTTGTTTGTTTGTTTGTGTTTTTTTGTTTGTTTGTTTTTTGTCTGTTTGTTTGGGTGGGTTTTTTTTTTTTGTTTTTTTTTGGGGTTTTTTGGTTTTTTTTTTGTAGTTAAATACTTTCTGGTTTTCTGAGCAAAGAAAAATCCCTAGAATTTGATCATGTGGCCTCACATTGTCAAGACTGGTTATCTGCCAAGCTAGAATAATTTGTTCCACTATACTAATTACTACCATGCAAGCATATGAAGCAACTGATGGCAGCAGTAGGTTATCATCCTCTAGGTATGTCAGAAGTAGAGCAGAATGAGGCAGAACAGGAAGGTTCGGGCAGCTGAACCTTTCCAGAAGACTCTGCAGCTGTCTCTGCTCTGCCACACAGCCACTGTGTCACGGCAGTTGGGTCATTCCAACCAGACATGGAGCAGGTGATGCCATCTGTGTTCTTCACCTCTGCTTCCAAGCTTGCCACCACACAGCCTGACTGGCAGAAATAACAGGATCAGACACTCCTACTAACGGCAACAGAAACACTGTTTTCAGCATAACCAGTTCCACATAACACTCAGTGCCTTGAAAAATCTGTGTTTATAAACTAAAAATAGTTAATCTTATTATTTTATGCTCAGGTGCTAGACCAGCAAACAACAGACAAATCAGTCAAGAAATTTAAAATTGAAGGAACTGCAGTTCCCTGGATCTTCCTCTTGCCCTTCTTAAAGATAGGAGTGGTACTGGCTTTCTTCCATTTTTCAGAACCGACATGTCTCAGTCACTGTGACCCTGACATCAAGAGTGGCTCCATAATTACCTCACCCAGCACCCTGTGCACTCACAGGTGCATCCTACCAGGCCCCATGGACTTATGTACATCCAGAAGGAGGTCCTAACTCCCTTTTCACTAGGGATGAGCCTTGCTCCAATGTTTAGGTTGTAAACAAAGAACTGCTTCCCAAAAGTCACATTAAGCTAATGCTGAATAAATAATACAGAATAATACAACATTAAAACTAAAATCAACACATGTTAGGCATGTTCTCAGTGCTGCAACTATACAAAGACCTGCCCTAGGGAACCAGAAGCCACTTAGCTCAAAAGACAGAATTCTGTGATAGTTTGCCATATTTCATGGCTGTATTTCATGAAAAGGAAAAAGAAAGAAAAGAATACTACCATTACTAGTTTTATTTATTATATTGCTGCTGTTGTTCTTGCAACTGCTATGAATTTTATTAGAGATGAGAATCCCACTATAAGCATATATAATGCCATGGATTACTTTAAGTCTTAAGCATATGCTGTATAGTCAGTGAAAAAAATACCTGCTCAGAAGATATCACCATGCACAGGTTAGAGGAGGAATGACAAATGCATTCAATTGAAACCAAGAGAAAGCTAATCACATGAGAATCACAACAATATTCATTTGTTCATAGGTATAAAACTAAATAAATAAGGTATTAAGCCACTAAAAAAGTCTGAGAAAATAAGGAGTTCAGGAAAAATAAGATACATATGTTGAAAAAATGCCTTACAAGCACTGTGAGATGGAATTCAGGGGAAAAGGGAAGGTTTGGCACATGAATAAAGAAAGTATTTTGGGGATAAAGAAATATTTTTCAGCTATAAATTTACTTCTGCCTCACACAGACCTTTCCTCTAATAACGATGATAAATAAATGACAGGGGAAAACCTAGGCAGTGAATACATTTTATATAAGCTTCAGACCTAGAAAAAATTCAGTCTAACATTCCCCCTGCAATCCATTCTGTTTTGCTCTTCCATTTAGTTTCTTGGTTACATATTTTGAAGGCCATTGTGACAGCCATGTTGATGGTGGCAGCATCACGGAGGTCAGGCCCACAGTCTCAGGAGCAAAGAGGACAAGAGGCTGCGAGCTGGCTGCAGCACCGTCACCCCTGGCACAGCGTCCAGGGAAGCACAGGGATGACCAGCCTTCCTGGAAGAGGCATGGTTGTGACAATGGGAACTGCAGAAGTTGTGAACATAAGAACTAAATTAGACATTCTAGTAAGGACAAAGCTCAGTAGGCCAAACACACCTGTCTTTTCTGGTTTCTTTGGATCTTGTCATTTTTTTTCAGCATGTGTCCCAATATTCCCTTTCTTCAGAAATAAAAATGCTTCTCTACATATTTTGTAGATTAATATTTTACAGTATTTCCTTACTTTCTAAAGCCATTCTGCTTATGTATTCCCGCTTGCAGGGAAGAATCTGCTCAGTATTTAGTGGGTTTTAGAATTCTCCTGTTTCTTGTGCTCCTTCTCCATACCCAAGTGTATTCTACCAATTCTTTTCATATTTTAGGAATTATTGGCTCAAGTATTCATCCTGCCCCAGCTAAAATTGAAATCATGTGAACGACATATTCTCAGAGAAACTTCTGACCTCTGCACAGTAAAGCAAAGAAAAATTTAAACAGGTTATTGAACAGCATTAAAAACAGACTGCAAATATGCAATGTTAATTGATGCACACTGCATATTTGAACACTGTGCCTAATTTTGCCATTTTTATCTAAAAAAAAGTACAGTGAAAAAATGTACAGCCTCAGAAAGGGCAATATATTACTAGTAGCCTGCTAATATTCCTACTAGACTGTGGGAGTAATAGGTGCATTTATTCAAAGGGGAGATTGAAATGAAGACTGTGAGTGGTACATTACTAAAAATAGGGAACAACAGCAATAAATTAAAATGTATCTTCACACTCACTTCAAGGAAAAGGCTATTTTCCATAATGGTGAAATGTTTTCACATTAAATCATTAGAAATTTTGAAAATAATACACCCTTAATTGTCTTATTAATTAGCATAGACTAGCAGAGCAGGCAAGACAGTGGCACTATTGTGCAAGCACTGCACAAGTGGAGAGCATCAGATGGCACTTGCCAGGAAAGCTGAGAGTGTGGAGAGGGAGAGCAGAGAAAAGGCAGCTGAGGGCGTGAGCACACTACGTGCCATTACCATCTGTGCCCATTTAGGGGTGGCTGGGTATGGACAGATGACCTAAATGGGAAAAAAGGCTAGCAAGAAGGGACACTAAAAGAAATGAAAGGAGGACCAGGCAAGGGAGAAAAAAGGAAGCACAGGCATAGAGCAAATCTGGTACACAGAGTCTGTGCAGGAAGGAAAGAAAGGAATGGGCACAAGAGCTGTTCAGCTGCAGGCAGTGAATGCTCAGCAGCAGCTACATGAATCCACTGCTCTGACTGCTCGGCAGCTGCTTCCACTGCCGGCAGCCTCTGCCTCTTCTCAGCCCTCCCCATGGGTTTTGGGGCCACCACCTGGGTCCCAGCATCCCCACAGTACAAAGGCCTCCTGGGCAGGCTGTTGGGCACAGGCAGCATCAGGGCAGAGGTGACCATGCCACAGCAACACTTCCCGCCTTCCATTTTGCATGTAAATCCTACACATGGCTTACACTCTTCCACTTAATCTCTGTAGGTTTCTGCAGTGAGACTAAGGGATGTTAACAGGCAAAATGGACTATAGTTTAATGTGAGAATGAAAAATGTCATGTCAAGTGATAGTAACAATCACAGTTATCCCTAAGTTATTTTTAAATAATTCAAAAATATTGAAGGATGAAAGTGTGAAGGAGATATTTTGATTTACTTCAAAAAAAAAAAAATACAGGCTTTTTTTAGTCCTCTAAATGGACTTGTTATTCCCAAACATTAATTGGTAAGAGGATAATGTCCAAGAGTGGTTGCTAGAGTGGCTTACACATTAATCTGGCCATTCATAACTCCTACAAGTTTGGGTTGTTTTGCCAAGTCAAAACAAAGTTTTATAAACAACATGGGGAACCAGAAAAGCCCACTCCTATGTCTGGCAAATGTTACATGTAGTGCTTTATTTATTCTATGCCATCTTTATCTTCCAACATGAGTCATTAAATCTTCTTTTCTGTTCCTCCTGCACACCAACAGTATTTTGATCACTGCATAAAGTAAAAAACTTTGCCATTTTTTCATCAGAGTATTAGACTCCAAGCACACCGCTTATGCACAGAGTAAGGGAATTTGCATTCAATAACTCTAGTATCCTAAGCTTCTGAAGGTAGTACATTAAGTCACCAGCATAAAGAAAGGTACTTCAGTTTCTTTCACAGCAGTCTCAGCAGACAGCGTTATTTCACAAGCTTAATTTTTTTTTTAATTGCAAATAACTTAAACAATGAAACTGCCAACAAGCCTATCTATCTGGTGATGCCCCCTTCTCGTCACTGGGCTTCTTCCATTAATCTTTGTATAACAGAAGAGAGGAGAAACCTGGGCAGAAAGCAATAAAAGGCAACTAATGTGCTTGGATTCTGGAACCGTTATCAACCTGCTCCCATGTGATTGCATGTCCACTAATGAAGACCCATTAGTGTTTGCATTAAGTGGTCTAGGTCCAGTGGCAAACTGTGTGGTGAGAAGGAACCCTGGGTATACCCTCTGATACATTACAGCCAGTGTGTCATTGAAGCTGGTTATGTGAAATCCATACTGCGGATCTGATGGAGGGATTTAGGACCAGGGAAGGCATGAGAAGCAAACTGAAAACTAAGCAATTTCTACAACTTTTAGCCACAGCCAAGGAAGGGGCTGTATTTCAGAATCTTAAATGATGCCTTAAGTTTTAGCTTTCATATTTTTCAGCTTCTGCACTGTATTAGTATATAACTCTGAACTTCATATAGAGTGTTAGCAAGTTCTCCTCACAGTTTAGACAAAACAGTCCTTTTCCAGCCCAAAAACCAAGGACATCGCTTCAGCTTCAGGCCCAAAAAGTGTAAACAACAGCGAATTGAGGAGAGCAAACTGGGAGGATGGGACTTCATAACCTGAAGCTGTAATTGGACAATCAACCCCAATATGTAAATGGACCAAAACTTACGAAAGTGTGAAAATGTGTTACCAGTGGTCCATCTTGGGTATAAGCCTTGGCCAGGCTCCTGTACTGCCCAAGGTGTATCCTTTGAAAGCCTTTTTATAAATCCCTAATTTATTCCTTTAACACTGTCTAGACTCTGTTCTAGGTAGCCTCTCAAGGCATCCTAAAGGAAGAAAAGTGAAACACAATACTAAGAATAAGCTGATCAGTATTAAATGGCATACTGTTTGGCCTAGTGGATGAATTGCTTCCTTTAGATCACAACAAAAAAACCTAATTCTTAAATTATTTTTGGAATAGTCATCTGTGTGCACAGACAATGCAGCAGGACCACATCTTGAGTGTCACATCACAGACAAAAGGTTGTGACTTTGTCCTATAGAAATTCCTGGGAGAGAAGTGGGTCAAAACCTAGCAGTAGTCCTTGGCATGAAGAGCCCAGTGTGATCCAGACACCTACGTCAGATCACATCTTACAGCACTGCATATTGGAAGCTGTTCTCAAAACACTGATGAAAAATGGGAACGTGCTCTTCTGTACGCTTTGGAACAGTTTCTTCATGTATAACCAGCTATCCTTCCTTTTTGAGGTGATCTTCAAATGGAGAAAGCAACATTTAAAGAAATTTTTAAATATTAATTTTTGTTTGTCTACAAACACTTGACAAACTACTGAAAAACTTCTGTTTGAACTGATTTAATTTCATGTGACAATTTCCCTTGGTACTTTGCAATAAAATTGTAACTGCTATATGGGAGATCTGTACTAAACAATGTATAATACTAAAATGATGATATTTAGGAAACCAAAAAGCTAGAAAAGTTTCTGGACATTATATACGCACCACAACATATGCATGACAAATGTTCTATAAAAATTTCAAGACACGTCTAACAATAGAAATTATTTATTTTAACAAAAATTACAATGGTATAAATACCTCCTCTTTCTGCTATGATCACAAAGCCATAGCCATCTATGCCTTGCCTGAGAATAAAAAATGCCATTAGAGAACTGGTGACATATCAGACTTTATGAACTATGTGTAAAACATTAAGTGAAAAGTGAATGTACCCCAGGTTAGCACAACAGAGATGCATAACTCATACTGAGTGCCACACTCAGGGAATTCCCAAAGTGACCTCTCTGACTTCTGATCTCATTCAAGACTAGTACAAATAAGAAGGCTTTGCTCTTCTACTCTATGACTTACAGCTAAGAGAAATATATGTCACTGGTCATCCAGGAAAGCACTTTAAGAGGAAAGTCTAAAATGCCTTAGAGCCTAGAGTGCAAAAAACCAGATAGATGAACACTGTAAATATTGTTCTAACTACTTTAGAAATGAAAGGCGCTGCATTTTTTTAATAACCAAAGGCTAAGTGTCAGACAATTATTGCTTTTAAAATTGTCTCAAATATGTTTTAACATGAAATATGAAAATCAAAAGATAGATCAAGGAAATCAAACATGCAGCCAAAGACGTGAATCAGTACCAGACTTTTCACAAGTGTCCACAAGTTCTAGAACTTTTCTTGTACTTTTTTTCTTGCTTCTTGCATCCAAATAACACAAATTTCCTGCTCAGAATACAACTCGGAGCTAATGGCAAACCCCCCACCTGAGTGGCTTCAGAAAGCATCCCCAGCTCTCAGTGTCTCCTGGCAGCAGCAGCTTTCTGTGTGTCTGGTTGCAGCATGGTTCTTCTCACTCTGATACAGGTCATTAGGCCGTCTTCTGTTGGAACTATTGCTGAAATGGCAGCCCCCAGGAATTATGCTGCTGCCAAATTCAGATCAAGGGAGTGAAAAAACACATTTTCGGATGTCTTAAAAAGCTGATTTTCAACTCCTTGTTCAAATACAGATTCTTATTATGGTCAGGATCCTGCTGCCTGATTGTGTCAAGACAGAATGCAATGACAGAATTGCAGCTTCAATTCATTTTCCTGCACTCAGTATTTCCTCTGAATAACCCTGAAATAAAAACACTTTGTATGCATATTCCACATATTCTACAGTTTGTCTGAGTAATTCAAAATGGTATTATGAACATCCAGGGACACATCCTGCTCTCTCTGCAGTAGTTAGAGAGCTTCCCTAGCTGAACATTTCCTAACATGCAGAGTAAAGAGGGCACTAATCTGTGGAGTGAGGCAGTCAGTGTGACCCTGCACAATGAGGCAGAAAACAGACATCCATGTCAATGAAACAGAAGCTGTGGGAGTTCGTGCAATTTTGGATCTGTGGAATAAGCTGCCTATCTCTTTTACTGAAAATTATTTGTTTGCCCACGCAGCCCTCCTTCTGAGCTTGCCTATGGGCACTCAGGACACCAGCTTTTCCTCTGATGCTCTAACTTGGCCAAACACAAAGAAGGTTTGGTCAGAGATTAATTAGCTCAAGAAAGAAGTTGTGCGAACAAAGCCCCAAGAGTAATGGGGCAGACCTGGCTGACATCCACTCAGTCTTGACATTAAGCACAGCAAGCCTCCCCATGCAGGCTGATACATGCTCTCAGCATGCAAAATGGATTCACCATCTAAGTACTAGAGGAATGACACCCTCATTATCCAGATTAAAAAATCCAGAATCGTGATATTAAAAGAAAACCCAGTCCTGTCAGTGACAGACCTGAGCCTAAATTTCAATATATGAACACTGCTCTGAGGGTGGGTATTTGCTAATGATCACCACAGTCTAATGACTCACAACCATCTGACCTCCGGGACCATTTTCCTATCCTTATGGAGACCTACAGAAATAGCTCCCTTCTGAAAAGATGCTGGTTTCTGCACCATTACATGTGATTTCTAAATAGTAAGGTGGGAACAGCAGATAGATTTCCTTGTGCATGTATGTCAGTAGAGAAAGAGTTCATTTGTGTATTCTGTACAGCTCCTGGTCAGCTAACCCAATGCCTACAGCTTAGTGCTGCATAAAAGTTGTGCTCCTAATTGCCTTCCCATTGCAGCTAATTCCTTGCTGCACGTAAACTAACTAGGTGTGGAGCCAATTTTCACAGCTTCCAGGGTTTTACAGGGCTTTCCATGCTTTAGAGCCTCAAATGATCCTTTAATTGAATTAAACACTTAAATTTGCTCATAAATGTGGAAGGAATACACCTTCCCCACTAAGAAAAAGGAACAGATATTGATCAGTAAGTTAGAAACCTCCTTATAGTTTGTAATAATACCAATAATTTTGATTTTTTTTTAAATGGGTAATAGTTTTTTGGTTGTTTGGTTTGGGTTTTTTTCAGTCTTGTTTTTGGGGATTATTTTTGTTTTTGTTTGTTTGGGGTGCTTTTTTGTTTGGTTTTTTTTTTTTTTCTTTTTTTTGTTGCAGAGATTTTGAATAGTAACTGTTTATAGGGCTTTGAAAGACATAAATAACCAACTGGTGTTCCATACTTTGTATTAAATAACATGTAGATTTCAGAAGATGTCATTTTGGTTTATGACAGTAAATATACTATTGTACCAGTATGGTTACACAAAATTAGAGTGATAATTACATATTTAGTATGTACATGGTCCTACACTGTTACTCAAAAATAAGTTCTTTCAGTGCTTGGTGTATGGAGTTTGTAATAAAGCCCAGAATTTTATCCCAAGAAGAGATAACAAGGATGTGGACATGCACACACAAGCACACACAGGCAGAGATAATGTGAATAAATGAATCACAGTGGATATAATTTCATTTTTCTTCCCATTGTTTTTCACATAATTATTCTGTTAGGAAAAAAAATAGTGAAACAAACTAAAAGCAAAAATTCTATAGAGGATCTCATAAAATTTCACATCAGCACAAAAATATTATTATAAAGTAAAGGAAGAGAGGTAGGGGAATAAGGGGGAAACTAATGGGACTTGTAAGCACTAAATGTATAAAAAATCTAGTTTATGTGATGCATTAAAGTCAGCCTGAATTATTAAGAGAAACTCCCTTTGTGTCCCTAGGTGCTTTACAATGTCTGTGCAGTCCATATGAAAAGTTCTGGATGCTTTGTGCGAGAATCACAGTCGTTGATGAAGCACAAATTTAAGACGACAGGTAAAAGAGGTCTGTGTGACTATGGATTGATAATGGTCCACTGGACTGTCCACCTTTATGTTACTAGTTCAAATCCAACCCAGTTAAAACAACAGAAGTTGTTGAGGTCTGAGAGCTGTTCAGTGGCCCATGTGAAATGAATGCAACGATTTGGACCAGCCCCCTGTGGACTAGCAGCCAAATCACAACTCTTCCTCTGCCTATTTTTCAGGGTGACTCCTCAGACTTCAACAAAGAGAGGGAAAAAAAAAGCCCTAGGACTGACATCTACCTTCTCTGCAAGCAATAGGGCAGCTTAAGGGCATTTACATTTATTACAGAACAACAATTCATAATGCAGTAGCACCAGTGGACCTTGACTGCTATCAGTATGAGCTACGAGCGCAGGAAAAGATATGACTGCCTCTTCAAAAATTCAGGCATTACACTTATGAAAGGACAGAAGAACAAATCAACTCTATGGATTGTATTTATTCCTAATTGCAGCCCTCTGTCCCAGTCATGCTACACTGAATGAAGGCTTTCAGCACCCCACTCTTCAAGCTCTACAGCTCCAACAGACTACCCTTAGAATAAATGCATCAGCAAGTGATTTTGAAAGCATATTCATACAGACAGCTCATTTGCTTATAACCAGATATATAAAGGCATAGATATAGATATATAAAAAATTGTACTACAGCTTTGAAATATTTTCTGGAGACTATTTAAGGCCTTGAAAGTAGTCCTTACTAACAGAAACCTTAACTTCTGTCTCTATTACAAGTGCAACAGAATTTTGGCTCTGCTGCTTTGCAGTACCACACTAGACAATCTGCAGATCAGCATAAACAGATCTGATCACCTTTACTCTGAAACAGGTAAAAAACTCAATGCCAGATGAGGGAAAAGCACTCAAATCAGAGGAAGACACAGAGAATATTTTTAAGGGAAAAAAACTACTGAAGGTCACATACAGTACAGCTGAAAGAGACAGTCCCATAAAACACCTCTGATGAAAAAGAAGAAAGTAATCTGTGGGCTTTTAAAACTTAAAACAAAATAGATGTCAATTTATTTAACATTCTTGGTTTGCTTTGTAAAAGTTTTATCATTCCATTCATGCTGTCCTTCTTATTACCCATAGATTTGAGGCATTTTTAAGAAAAAAAAAAATTAAATACTTCAAAATTTGGTTTGGTTAATTTAACTCTTCAGTCTCATTGTGTCCTCATCTCAGTTCTTAGAAGCATTTTTAAATTAAAAGCTTTTCAAAACAAAAACAGTCTGGAGACTGAATTCATGGCCCTGCTCTTTACCCTTCTGCCCTCTTGTCTTTCTGACAGCCAACTGTCTGTCCCAGGGATCAATACACATATGCTTGGACCATGAAACAATTAAATTTCTATGTTTCAGCACCTATGTGGACTTCTTAACTTGAAATAATTTTGCATTTTCTACTACCTTACTGGGATAAATGTTGATTTTGGTAAGCTTAGTTTTCAGCCTCAGAAGCACATTTAATCTCATGATTATGAGCAAACACACCAAGTGAACAGTATGAAAACTTTCAGGTTCTTGTTTGCCTCATGAGGAGAGCAAATTTGTGGTGTGGATTTAATATGGCAATATGAATCCAAATTTAAAGCCTTGATTACTATCTTTCAAAATTAAAAAAAAAAAACAAAACACCAAAGCAATGGATCCATGCTTATTTTCCCCCTGTTGTGCAACTATGTAAAGCAACCAAGCTAAATTCAGAGATAAATGATGGAAAAACAATATAGCAGTAACACATATTTGTACATGCTGAGTGCAGCAGAAAGACAAGGATGAAGTTAGACATTTAAGACAAGTGAAATTTAAGACATATGAAGCAGACTTCCCGAGATGAGTTTGCCTACCACAACTTTTCCACCTGTTACCCCCATTTCTTATATAAACTGCTCCATATTCAAACACATGCACACAACACACAATCTACCCACTCGCATATATTATTTGCCTATCTAAATTATTTTTATCATTATATTAACAAAGATTTCTACCTGAAAACTGCATGAGACATTGTGCCACGTATTATAATGTATTTGGTAATATATGGTGCACATATTCCCTAACAGAACTTCAACATATCTCCTGGTAAGAGATTAAGAACCATAGCTTAGACGTGTTACAACGCAAGGAATCTGAGACATTTATACAGAACCTTGATAGGAGAATTTGAAGAGGCCTGAATAGTAACATGTATATTAGTGGCCTGACAGAAAAAATGAGGACTAAGAAAACAAGCAGTAATGAGGGACTAAGAGGGAAGCCCTTTTTTATAATGCCTGTCTTGAGCTGTTATTATAATGTCTGGAGTACAGATATAAATCTGGGTTAGCAGCACAGACATGTCAACTGCATTTATTTGTGGATAAGACTGTAGAGGTGATGTGTAAAAGGAGAGGAGAGATGGATCAAAACTAAAAATCCTTAGGACTTCGTCAGAAGTCAGATCAGGAACTTCAAAGGATGAATGAAAGGATTAGGGAGAAAACAAGACAAGAATGGAGCCAAAGATACAAACCATAATGAGATTTAAAGAGATCAAAACTGACAGTGTGAGAGGAGAAGGAAGAATTGGTTAAGAGAGAATCATTAGGTAGTGTTCTGAGAGTGGTTTCAGCTAACAAGAAGGTCAGAAGCCAGTCTGAAGGAGTTTACAATAGCACTGGAAATCACCAACTTTGAACAGAACAATGTGAATGCACAAAGAGCAACAGTGATCATGGAGCAACAGGAAGTGACAGAGGAGTAAACAGAGTCAGGATGGCTTTCTAAGGATTGGGAATGTTAATAAAACTAATATCCTCTGAAATTATGAATGGAAAGAGCTAGAGAGACATGGTCAAGAGAAAACCAGGCAAAAATGACAGCAAGTCTAAGACAGGTAAGGAAACAGGGTAAAAAGACATGACTGTGGAAAAAAAGAAGAGTTAGAGAAAACTAGATGAGAAACATTTACATCTGCATCAAAATACCAGTAGAACAGTATCATATCTAGCTAGCTGTACAAAAAACAATATTTAAAAAAAAAACCAAAAAACAAAAACCAAAAAACAAAAAAAAAAAAAAAAAAACAAAAAAAAAAAAACAAAAAAAAAAAAACAAAAAAAAAAAAACAAAAAAAAACAACAACAACAACAAAAAAACCCCCCAAAAAACCCCCAAAAAAACCACAATGAGGGTGGAACAGGGTACACATAAGGATGGAGACTGTGGACTCTGGAACCTCCATCCCTGGAGATATCCTTGGAGCTCCAAGCAATCTGATCTACATCTGAAACAGGCTCTGCTTTGAGAAAGAGGGTGGGTTAGATGGCCTTCAGAGATCTGTTCCAACCTGACTGATTCCGTGTAAGAAGGACAGAAGAGGGGTAGATAGGCTGAAGAGATGGAATAATTATTTCACACTTTGTGTGTGAAGAAATCAGGATTTTAATGTAGCTTGATGTACAATAGGGGCCCTTAGAAGGTACTTTCACATCCAAAAGTGCAGTAAGTACCTAGTGTTATTTCCAGCAGTGTTTACAGATAAACCTCAGCAATGGAGGTGAGATTGCCTACACAAGCAGCTTCGCAATCTGGCCCTTTATAAAATCCTAGTCAGCACTATATGTGTCTTAATGAATGTCAATCACCTTTGAAATCTGACTTCAGGATATCAACATATGTTGATCCAAACTGGAAATTAAAGGAAACTGATGGAAAAACTAGACCTAAATAACAATTTAATAGATATATTTCCCTACCAAATTCTCCCTATTCATGCTTCAGTGGTCAAGAATTAGTAAGAGAAGTATAAACAGGTTGGAATCCTTTTACCATAGTTGAAATCAATGTATTTCTGGAAATGTCAGCTTTTCCAAGTACAATAGAATTTTTTTTTTATTAATATGAAATATTTTAAAGTTAATGACCACACCCACATTTCAGTGTCTTTTGCCTCTCTGGAAAAGACTAAATAGGCTAACAGTATGGGATCTAGATGAATCTTTCGTCAAGATTAGGTTCACTCTTTGACACGAGACATGTACAATGTGCCATGTGAGTATATCGAAATCCCAGACTCCATGAGGATTTTGGAAGTTTTTAAGAAAGGAAGCATGGCAGCAGTGCCAGGAGTGTGTTGTAACAAAAAGTTCCTTTTTCCAGGTTAACACTGTGCTTCTTCAAGGAAAGAAGAGATGCAGGAGAAGATCTGCATTTCTACAGACACTTTTGCTGTAAATTACACCTTACATATGTGTGCTGCCAACCAAAATGCATGTTCTGAAGTTTCAATGTCAAATAGCTAAAAGTATAAACCAGAGACCAGATTCCTGACTATGCAGAAGAAGAGAGTAAGGATCACAACTTCAATGTAAAATCTTCTACAGCAGCATTCATACAGCTAAGAGCAATTTTGGGGCTGCTCTAAACTTTTCCAGATGCTCACAGCTATGACAGGATTATTGTTCCTTGGTCATACAATGAGTATATTCCCTACCAATTATTAAATGTAGGAGAAATGCTCTTTTGGTAAACTGAAGATTCATGTTCTTTCATATTACACATTAAAAAATAAAGAAAACTACCATTTCTAATCTCTAGGAACCACTGGCAGAGTTTTACTGAACGTTTACAGCAAGTTTTACTGCTGAATATTCAAAAATATATATTTCTCAGAGGTATCCTATAAAGTAAAAAGGTCTCTAAGTAATAACAACACCATGAAAATTAAGTAGCACATGATCTCAATCAAATTAGCAAGAATGGGTGTAGCAAAAATGTTGTCTTCCACATTCTGTATCAACACAAACCTGCTTGTTTAGGCAGAAAAAGGCTAAATTTCTGATGTTACCATCTCTTGCCTTTAACAACTCAAGAATCAGCACATGACTTTAGATGAACAAGGAACTTCTCACCAAACCATGCTAAATAAAGAATATTTGCTTTTCAAAGGTTTACCTAAGTACCTAGAATCATTTAGGTTAAAAAAGACCTTTAAAATCATCAAGCCAAACCTTTGCCCAGTATTGCCAAATCCACCACTAAACCATGTCACTAAATCCCTCATCTACACATCTTTTAAGTGCCTCCAGGGATGGTGACTCAACCAGTTACCCTGGCAGCCAGCTAGGGGAAAGGAGAAAGGCAGGTAATGCATGAAAAATACTTTCAGTTGAACACAAGCCTCCTGACTGAGGATAATACTCTATTTGTATCAATATGTATTTCATTTTATTTTCCCCAATTTTAGCTTGGTTTGTGCTCAGTTACTTATTATGCATCACAGAAACAAAACAGATAATAATGTTGCACATCATTATGGAGTGTAAACTCAGTTATGATGGACCCCAAGCATCCTAAATCTTCTTTGAGAAACAGAAATAGATTTCTGTCTTTTACTTTTCAGGAAATTAAAGGAAAGAGCTTTTGGATCTTAGATATCCTTGATATCTAATAAACACTGATAAACAGAGTAGTCACTGAGGGAACTACTCACATAAGTAAGGTTATTGAATCAGGCTCATCATTCTTAATTTTAAAAAATCACTTTCCAGATTCAGACCAAAGGAGCATAAAATTTGGCCTGTTTTTTATTAAAAATGTAAAAGTATGACAAACATGTTTGTCAGGATAAAAAGAAATTCTATAAAGAAATATTTCTATTTAATATTGTGCCATGTGTGAAATTCTGCCTTTAACACACAGATGTGTACAAACTAGTTGGAGGAAAGCACTTACTAGCTCCTAGAATATTCATTCATTTTCTCCATTGATCATATTCCTTGTCCACAACTACATTTTAAGCCATGATTTAGCAAGAAATACAGCCAGCATGACACTTTGTCCCATTATCCTCTACTGTATACGAAGTAGACTGATTTTGCCTGTCTCCAGTCTACTTTGTTTAGAGAAAACATTCTTGGTTGCTATTTTTCTATTTTTCTTGACTGCCAGCTCATAGCAGCTGGGTTCTACAAAAGTTCAACTTTCTGGAGAAAGAAGGGATTAATGCTGTTTTTCCTTCTTGTCCAGTGTGACCTAGCATGGATAGGTCCATAGACCTCAGCTCTACAAAATTGTTCTGAGTTAACTCTACAAAATGCTCAGCTATTTATCATGCCCTGTTAGTCAATATTTAAGATCAGCGTGAACTGGGAACTGCTCAAAGTGCTTAAAGCTGAGTGAGGTGGTGGTGGCTGTCAAGGCTGTAATTGATCTGGGCTTTACACATTTTTTGTTTCAACCCTTCATAGGAAAATCAGTGAATTTTGACAGCACATAAACTTACATTATTATCCTTTGTGTGATCTGGAAACTGGCCATGCTTTTGTATGCAGGTCTTGCAGCAAGAAAAAAGACTCAACTCACTTCCACAGAGGTTCAAATTCTGCTGTTTGAACAATTCCTTCCCAGAAGACAGACAGGTCTTCTTGTAGTAGAATTACCTTGGCAATAATTTTTAAACATCCCAGCACAGACAGCTATGGAATATGTCCCTAAATACACACCCGGAGCAACAAAGCAGTGAGGACACAGTAGTATCAACAGAACTCTCATTTGTCTTGGGCTACCCAACTATGAAAACAAACAGGACATTGTAAAGCATAATGAATACAGGCATGGTCACTGCCAAGCTGTTTCTCTCTGTTACAACTAAGCTCTTCCTAACTCCACAAATAATTCCTCTTGAGTTAAGAACATGCCATTCAGATCAAAGAACCACTTCATACAACTAAGAGACTCCTGCTGTGAAAACAGATGTATATTTCTTTCTTCCCCATAGACTAGTTATATATTTGCACTAAATTTGACTGTTGCTTCATTCATCTTGTCATTGGTGCATGCACTCTCAATGCCCCACCACTTTCATGCAGCCCAGAAGACCCTTTACACTGACTTGGGGCAGACTGTTCAAAGACAGAAGCTACCATGCATAATGTGCAAATTTGAAGTAATAAGGGCAAGACAGAGGGAATTCTGAAGGAACAGGAGCAATGCTGAAATATGAGCAGTAGTGGGGAACTGTGAGAAAGGTAATACAAACCATGAAAGCATGAACATTACTTAAGGGGAGGGGAAGATAATAAAACAATGAGGAGAACTGCGCAAACAAAGGTTTGGAAAAATTCAGTTGTCGTAGGTTTAAAACTTTCCAACCCATCAACGACAGTTCTCATATGAGACATACCATCAGTATTACAGTACTCATACAAGCCATAATAGGTTGAGTATAATTAATTTTTTCCTTCTTTGTATAGTATCTGTGAAGCAGCTATTTTAATATCTGTGAGACAGTGCTATTCCCATTTTATTGGTAAGGACCTGTGTCACAGAGAGACAGGAACAGACCAATGTGAGCAAGGCAGGAAACTGAGAACAAATCTCCCATAATTATTGTAACCAATCTAACCATCATTATCATTTTGCCCTAAATCCAGTATCCTTGCCCTCATTTAAAATATTTCCCACTGACTAAGTTATGAAGTTTAGGCTGTTTTGGCATCTACTTCCCCCCCATCTTTTATTGATAATGAGCTCTTCCAAGTTTCTTGCCAGGAAAAGAATAAGGCATCAAGATGACAAAGCAAAGTGCAATGGAGTAAAAGAGCCAGAAACTGAAAGAAGCAGAGGGCAGTATTGTGAAGCCTCCAAAATACTGGGCATTTTGAAAGCAGGTAAATTAAATACAATAATTAAACAATGCCAAGTGAGTTTTTTTCCAGTGCAACCTTGTTTCCTTTTACATGAGATACCACTTTTCACATGAAGATATTAGCTAAGTCCCTCTTGAAACTGGTTAGAATTCTGAAGGTATTTAAAAAGTTATGCAAAGCTTTACAACTTATGAAGGACAGAGAGAAATGCACCATTGTGTGGCATTTTAAGTTCAAATAATGAGTAGGCCTTCTTCAGCTATTGAGTGATTCAAGAGTATGCAACCTATGTTAAGCAAGATTACACCAGATAAACCAGGGATCCCTTCTACATTCAAATCTTACATGAGTGCGCGGTAAGTAAACTGAATAGTATCTGGCACTATATAATTCCCACAAATTAATACTGCAGCATTTTTCTGCACAGGCTCTGTCCAAGTTATTACATTACATATTCTGCTGAAGAGATTAACCTGCCCAGTTGTTACTGGGATGTGTCAAGAGGGGCATCTGTAACTCAGATAACTGGTAGCTTTAATTTCAGTGCTGAATTCTGTGGTTGCACCCCTGCAACATCCCAAAAGTCTGGTTTCACCTAGCAGAAACTATCTGGATTCAAGACTGATGATCAGATAAAGCATGACCAGCAATGGAGGAAAAAAAGCAGAAATGCCTAAGTAGAAGCAGACACGATATGTATCCAGCAGGACTAGAAAAGTTTGCTGGGACTAGGACCAGGTCTTGAGTATCAGTCATGGGTGCATTGCTTCTGTCTCCTAAATTATGATTTAAGTCCAAATTTTCAGCAAAGAAATTAGGCTTATGCAACATTGTCCTAGAACGAGCAGAGGCTCTGCTCTCAAATTAACAATAATATTTACAAATATCAAAAGAGTTCTATCAGTTCCCTACTGCCCGAAGGAACATGAAGCAGCAGACAGGAAAAATAAGGGAAGAGCCAACATTTCATAGCAGTATTTGGAACAGGAGTGCAAACAAACAAATGACAGAAGGTTGAAGGCACAGAAACTGAAAACACAGCCTGACAATGGAGTTCTGGCTGGAGAGCCAGTAGGAATGAGAAAGATGTATATGGGGATCCAGCCCCAGAGGATGAGGGATGAAGACAAACAGACAACTGACTGTAGGAAGGTACTGAAGACAGGAGGTAAAGAACAAGTACTTAGACTATGCTTATGGTAAAAAAAAAGAACATGGGACAAGAAGCCAGTGGGGCAGTGAGAAATAGAACTGTTGTACTTAGGACACAGAACTGTGTTATATTCAGAGTTTTAACAGATAGTGAACAGGGGTAGGAAAGGTTATTGAGAAATGAGCAGAGAATCAATAATGACTGAAACCCCTTTTTGGGTCTTCTGGAAACCAAATTTCAGTTTCTCATGATTTCTGTGTCATCAGAAAATATCTGTCCAGTCGGATGGTAGTGAAAATAGGTATTTTGCATCTTACTCCTTCAGCAGTAATTTTTGCAGAATATTAATCCATGCAACTTGCTTAATAGAAGAATGGTACAACATTGTGTGGGGGATTTTAAGGTTCCAAGCATCTCACAATTCAGACAGGGGTTGAGACATTCTCATAAGTTTCTGTTTTAAAATTGTGTGTACTCATTATCTTTCCCTCTGTCTCTATTTCTGTCTCTCTCACACAGACACATTTTCAACAAAACTTTTTTAACATGAGCAAATCCAGAATAAAGGTGCCAAAAGCGCCAGGTTGCCTATATAACCAAATTTTCCCTCATCTTGCGAAGGAGCATGGAGAGTAATGGCATGACTCATATCTATGGTTACCAGAACACACCTGCCTCACACAGTGCACAGGACAGCCCTGCTGTAACATGAACCAGAACTGCGTACTGATGGTTCACTTGGTAAAGAATTTTGAAGAAATGCACTAAAAAATGGGACCACATAACAACAAGAACAGTTAGAGTAATTGGATGTCAGTCTAGAAAGCAGGATTCTATCTTTCCTTGACATGAAGTTTCCATTACAGGAATTCAAACCAGTTTTTTCACAAGTGGTCACTGAAAGTGTATTCTTCATTTTCCATGTGATTCACTGAGAGGAGGCATTTGAATTTGCAGAAGAGATTAATATTCAGAGACATACATAGCTGTAGACAAGAAGACCTAAGTTGGAAAAGTTTCATGTGACAGTAATGAGTCAAGCCTTTTGGACCTCAGCAGCTCAGGATGGTCCTGTAGATTAGTGGCAGTTTTTGAACACAGTATTCTGGGCCATGGTTCCCCATCATAAAACTGGAATCATATTGTCTGACAATCTCAGAGGCCTGCAATAATGCTAATTTAATGTCTGCTTATCACTTTGGCATCACTATCGTGATGCTACGAAAATCCCAAAATGCAAATTAATAATAATTAATAACTATGTCTTCAGAGCAAGGCTTTAATATTCTATAGTAAACAAGGTGTCGGGCCACAGACAGAACAATGTCATGAAAACAAAATATGGAACAGCTGCTCATTAAGTGACTATCACATGTTCTGTGAACTGAATGAGGAGAAGATTTCGTAAGAAAAAACAATATGTGATCATGTAATTAAAGAAGTCTTCACAATGCATATGCATGGAGGAGATTAAATTAACTTGCATTAACAAAGTTAATTCTGGCACGTATTAGCTTTAGTGTTTGGACTCTTTAATGCGGATTTTCCACACACAGTATGAAATAACTGAAGATCCATTAAATAACTGAGATCTGAATAAAGGACATATATTAGTAGTCTGTATTATATTCATCCAGTTCAAAACAGAACTACTTTTGGAATGCAATGCTGGAATGAGTTATAACAACTGGAATATAGGAATGACTGTTTTATTACCAATTATTCTTTTTTTCTACAGCAAGATTGGATTTCAGCCAAAAACTTCCTTTAGCATCATAAACAGCAGAAGAAGCATGTTAGAGAGCATCTTCTACGTAATAAGCTACAGCACAGTAGTTCTTGCAGCTGATCGTTGTTCCTTAAAGTACATGAATTCAAGACAAAATTTATGAATTATTCTCACAAGTAAAGAGTACATTCAAACTCCATGAACTTCAAGAAATCTAGGGCCAACACATGTCTCTGTTTATCAGTCCTGCTCAAGCACATACAAGGGTAAGCCAAATCAAACTTTTGCCTCCATTTTTTCATATGGATGTGACTTTCTCTTTGTGAAAAGCACAAGCTCTTTGTGTACATGTGGGTAGATATATATATGTGTATATATATATGTATATATATATGTATATATATATATATATGTATTGGTATACCTATCTGATCAAATAAATATTTCATTTGAAATATTTTGTCTTTTAAGAATGACTGTGTCTCTTACACCAGCATATTTAACCAGAGATCATATTTTGTAGTATGAGCTCATTCTTTACTTTCTCTTGCACGCAAAGATATGACCCATCACATTTGTAATATATGGCTATTTTTTTAAGGCAAAACCTCAGTTTTAAAAGATGCTTCCTGGTTTTGTTTCTGTGTGCACTGCCTGGGTTACCAGGGTGAAGTTATGTGCCTTGCTGATGACCAGGCAGACAGCATAGAAGATTTTGTTTCTCTAATCTCTTATATAAAGAACACAAAGCCAGCTCACTGGGTACTTCAGACCATACACTCAACTATCTAATAAACCTTACCTCTTAAATTTTAGATTCCTTTGCTCTGCATTCATAAACGAATTTTAAGATAAAGTGCTTGTTACCATCAAAATAGTTTTTCACCCTGAAAATTTTAGCACATGGGCACTTCAGTACAAACTGCAGCAATCATCATTCCTGTCATAATTGTCAGACTATAGCAATCACAATTCCTCTGTCTGAGCTGTAGACCTCATTGCTCCCTCAAGAGGGGAAGAAGAGGGGTAGGAACCAATCTCTGCTCTCTGGTGACCAGTGACAGGACCTGAGGGAATGGTTTGGAGCTGTACCAGGGGAGATTCAGGTTGGATACTCACAAAAGGTTCTGCAACACTGGAACAGGCATTTTAACAGGCTCCCCAGGTAAATGGTCACAGCACCAAGCCTGACAGAGCTCAAGTCAAGAATATGGACAAAGCTCTCAGGCACATGGTGTGACTCTTGGCATGGTCCTGTGCAGGTCCAGGAACTGGACTTTGATGATCGTTGTGGGTCACTATTAAACCAGAATACTCTGATTCAATAATAATTACTATCCCTTATCTTTTAGAAACTTCTAGATATCTTACACAATATATGATCAGCAGCAGATATGGAAAGGTCTACAGCACCAGAAGGATTTAAAAGATTTCCATGTTTCTCAGAATTTCACAGTGCATTTTGCAAGTTCTAGTTCACTTAGCACAGTCCTGGTATTGCTGTCTTTAAAGTTAAATGCAACTGTTTCACATGGATATTTGTATCTTACTTGATCTAAAGCAAAGAGTTTTCAGATTGATCAAACAAACACGCTCCACAGCTATGAGTCTACTTTTACCTAGTATGGTAAAGGTCATAGAATCATAGGCAGCCTTGGCTTGGAAGGGACCTTAAAGATCATTTCATTCCAAAACCCCTCCCATAGGCAGGGTTCCTACCCACTAGGCCAGGTTAATCAGAGCCTCATCCATCTTGGCCTTGAACATCTCCAGGCATCCACAGCTTCTCTGAGCAACCTGATCAGTGATATAGTGATTTTGCATAAAGTAATTTTATAACTTGAACTTGAGGATAAACTGGTTTTAGAACATTTGAACTTACAAAGCAATTTTTATTTTTGTTTACGCATTTGAAATTACCATAATTGAGGACAGCTAAATGCTATGACTCTGAAAGATCTGGGAAATGAGGCAGATATTTAGTCAATATTTGCATGTGATTCAACTTAAGTTCATGTTTTTATCTGTGGAATACTTTGTAACTTGCTCCCACTTTCTTTTGAAAACCATGCCATCTATTTAAGCAGCAAAACACATATTTTGGCCAAAGCACCTCACTACCTTAACACAGCTAATCTGTTGCAAGGCAAAAATCAGAACACTGGTCTTCTAACTTTAAGTTTCTTGCTTAACCTCAGACAGTTCTACGCACTTGATTTCTGAAGCCTGAGGGGTTTTTGCTTTTATTTACTGAAGTACATTTGAGATTATTTTTGGCGTCTTTACACTGGGTCATGAAACAGCATGTTTTGGCACCTGCTAGCCTCACTAGCAATCTGCTTACTCCAGGCTGTCATCCTTGTGCTACTCCTGGGCATGCATCTGACAAAAGTCTTGCAGGTTTGCTTGGATCTGGAGTCTTGCAAACAATGGGAAAGAGCAGCATATGAAAAAGCTTCATTGCTGTTTGGGTCAGTCTTCATTTGTTCACTTTGTATTTTAAATATATAATAAATAATGTTGTTCATTCTTGTAAGTTCCATTTCATTCGTTATGGTTGATGCAACCAAACACAAACCAAAATGAAGATCTTTTCTGCAAAACTCATTTGTTACACTTCAAAATATTAATTGTTGAGACTTTCAGGTACATTTGCACTAACCATCTCATCTACTGGGGCATTTAGTGAAACTTTGGCACTAACAGTAATGATTATTATGAATGACTAATTCAAATTAGTCTACTACCCTAAATTAAATGTATACCTTCTCTTTCTCCTTGAAGAGGTTTCTGATTGAGAAAAAAGGATCTGATGCTGAAATGGCTCACAAGAACTAACCAAAACCATGGTGAAACTGCATACATACAGATTATTAGCAGAGACTAGTAAAAAAATTGTGCCACTGTAGAACCAGTGAATCTGTGATGATAAATACATACAAATTACCTATTCACAGAATTCAGTCTACTCAGTCATCACACCTTAAAATACTAAGTTAGGAGAAGGAGGGAGTGTAATATTTTTTTTTTTAAATTTATCATCTCATGGGTATGACTATGAACATGCACTCAGCACAGTGAAACCACATGCTCTGAAGAAAAAGGTGCTTTCTGAAGAGTAGGATTTTTTCCTCTGACTCTGAACTCTGACTTAGTTCCTATAGACATAAAGTTCATTTCATTTAACTTTAGATATTTGCAATATATGCATCAACATCTATGCCGATCCCTAGGTTTCCTTTATTCTCTCTAGTAAGGAATGTGCTATTGTACAGTCTGATTCATCTGACCTACTTAGATGTCTACCTTCCGAGGAGATGAATCATGCCCTAAAAGTGTTTCTCTCCATTGACCATAAAGGCAGCCTAGCCAAAGATAATTTGGATAGAAAAGACATTACATTAATACAGATAAATTTCAGCTGAGAAGCTATGAAAGGAGCAAAACAGGAGTGAATGCTATTTTCAGCAATATTTAACTTCTGTATGATTTTGAAATAGAAATCCATCCACAAGGTCATGTGGGGACAATACTACTGAGAGCTGCTGAGCAGCACAGACTGGTCTCTCCCAAACCACAGGGGAGCAACTCCCTCATGAAATGTGCAAGGTGAACTTGAAAGGATAAGTTTCTACTCCCTCTACACCTTTCCAAAAAATATTCACAAGAGAGGAAACTTTTAGAATGCACTGCTTTCTTTAAATGTTGTTTGCATTAAAATTAACGTGGAGTCAAAAACTGTATTTGTATTTCTGCACAGAAAGGACTGCTGAACTTACAAGAATCTGCTCATAGCTTTGTCCTCCTGCCACACTTCTAAAAACAGTTTCTTTCTAGCTTTGATTGGCTATGAAACATGCACCTTCTCTTGGCTTTAGCTACTTACTGGACAAGAATCTTTATAGTTTTTATCATATTCCTTTCCTTAACATTCTTCAGTGCACTGAAGGTGTCCTGAAGTGATGTAAAAATGCACTTCTGCATCTCTTCTGTCTCAGTATCTGAAAGTATTTTTTTATATGTAGACTCGTTAATAAAAGTTTTATTTCTATTGTGTAAGAAGCATAGTTCTGACCTAACTAAACCATGACCCAAATTCTACTTGATCAATGAAGTCTTTTTCTGAACTTCACTTGGCTTTCAAATTAGTCCTCTACCTTCCTTGGCTTGAGAATGAATACTTCAGTTAGAGCAATACACATTCAGCTGCAGTGGAAGAAGGCAAAATCTGCCTAAGGGTGCTGAGATTTCTTTTGCCCACCAAAAGTCAGTACCCAGTATTGATAAGGACAAAAGAATCATTTAAGATCACTTAACAAAGGTAAGTTAGTTTCAGTAAATAAAAACTAACCAAAACAATGCTACATGATAACCCTTCTACAGAAAACGTTAAAGTAGGAGAAAAGCAGGGATTCAACATTAAGATGTAACGATCTAGCAAAATTATTTTTTACCTCTTCTAATCAAATTACTCCAATAGTTTCTAAATGTTTGCTACAAAAACAGTCAGCTCAATCATAATCAGATTTCTCTTAAAAACATTTTTACTTATGTGTGGTGTATTCCCCTTAGTCTGGAATTGAGATATATACACATAGCTAGCGTAGTGAAAAGAGAACATGATCTTTCATAGTGGGTTTAATTTGATTTTATAACCCAACCAATTTTCAGGATGATCTAGGGATTAGATGTTCTGTCAGGCTGAGCTATGTATGCAATAAAGCACAAGAATTTTTTTTTCCTAATTCTTACTGGTGATATGCCCCTGCCCTGGCATTTTTACCTTTAATGTCACATGCTCTATTTGGCGTGCTAACATCAGCAGTAGCCCATGACCAATCAGTGGGCTGGGCCATGCAATAAAACAGCCATGCCTGCTCACAGGAGCAGAGATGCTGCCTAGAAACTGCAATTTAAACATCCTACTGCCTCATTTTTGAAACCATTTAAGTCTGGAAAGACACAAAGAAAAAGAAGTTCAATTTTATGTGATGATTCCTACTACTTACATTTATAGTGACAATTTATAAACTGCAAATTTAGCAACATGTGACACTTTGATTGATGAACTTTGCTTTTTCAGAAGGTTGTACTAGGAAGACTTACACTGCCAAGAACTAACATGAACTCATCACCATGACAGTATCTTTGTAATTCTCTACCTGAACTAACATCAGGCATTACTTTGTGCATCCCTGCCATTCCATCAACACCCTCACACAAGGCAAGTGTGACAGAGAAGTATACAGAATTCACTTCAGCTAATGAGAGGAGTGAGGATTTCTGACTACTCAGTTATTTAATGGGGGTAGCTAAGATGCCATAAACAAGAAGAACACATGATTTTGCTTCAAAAGCAGAGGAAGTATAGTCAAGAACCCCAGTCCTTAGGTTGTGCTGGATTTTGGTCAATAGTTAGCTAAATGTCTTGTAGAAAATTTGTGGCATAGGCAAAACCTGAACTCATCATTCCCAACTCTAGGCTAATTCTGTAATTAATGGACCAGACTTTTCTCATTCCCTGAGGCACCACAGAAGTAGAAATAATATATAGCTGGCTAAGAAAAATGTTGCATACCAGAGATTCCTACATTACCTAATTAGGGCTGCTTTTCTATGCCTTTTCACTACCATGGCAGGGCAAACTGAATATAGAAGCAAATATAAAATCCCTAATCTGTGATACTGTCCTCTGTGGGTCTGCATTGTGTAAAGGACCAGAATATCCCTTCAAGATATAAAATAACTATAATGAAATGCTTAAGGTGATGCACCTTTCATTGGGTCTATCATTTATTACAAGATGAAGCTTAATAGGAGGCCCAGAATGATGCTTCTGTCTGTTATCAGCTGAAGTGAGCAATCCTCATAAAGCCCATTCACACAGAAAAGTCAGTTTACATGGGCTTTTCTATTATGAGTTTCTAAATTTCAAACTAATGTAATGATCTATAGTATGCACAACGGTTGTATGTCAGCCATGTCAGGTCTCTGGAATGTCAAGATTAAGAAAGTGTGTGCATCTGATACTCTCTGCAGATAAAAAAAAAAAAAAAAAACAAAAACAAAAAAACACCAAACAAGCTTTAGATACATTTTATCTAAAAGAAAATGGCAAAAAGAAAATGGGAAAAATGACATCAGCAAATTTTAAGGTAAGCTCTTGCAGCATTGCAAGAGTCAATATGAAAAATTCTGTTTGCAAAATACCAAATGTAAGAAGGTAAATATTTCAATTTATGCTCTGGTGCTGTCTTACAAGTCTTACAAGTTTTCTCTCTCTCTTTGTGTTGGGGTGGGACTGATTTATTTTTTCACCCCTAAGTCCATGTTCCTTACTTGTCTTGCTCTGTAGAAGACTCTACAACAGAAAGATCCTTTCA
This sequence comes from Onychostruthus taczanowskii, assembly GCF_017590055.1. Lineage (NCBI taxonomy): Eukaryota > Metazoa > Chordata > Aves > Passeriformes > Passeridae > Onychostruthus > Onychostruthus taczanowskii. Next base: position 12,365,269 of record NW_024497629.1, on the reverse strand, counting down.
TGAATCCATTTAAATTCCTTATGTACATTCTCTCGCATCTCAAACTTCAAAACTATTTTCTTTAGCAGTCCCCCCAAGAGCACTACACAGATTCCTCATGATGCCAAACCACAGCACAAGAAGTTCCATGAGCTCAACCTGAGCTGAGAATCCATTTAATAATGCCCTGCATATTCTCATCCCACCTTTACCTATTCTTTTACTGCTTTCTTCTTAGACTTCCACTTCAAATTACTACTCCTTTCCACTGTGACATACTGGCTCTCATCAACCCCTTAAACTACATTGGCAAAACACAAATGACAGGTAAATGTTCACATTGGCAAAACATAAATCACAGGTAAATGTTCTTCTATACCTAACCCAAAATTTTCCTGTAATAATTAATTACTGTCCAATGCAATTAACTGATTCATGCTTCATCTTATTTTAGTATAGCATTTCTGAGTTTAACTACATTTATAACTGCTGTCCATCATCATCAAAGGAACCAAGTCAATGGACCAATATAGTGTATATATGTCTCTATCTTATAAATTATTCAGCTTTCAACTGAACTTCCTGAGTTTCCTTTGAAGAGTGGTACCTATGATTATTAGCAGAGTATACTCTACTAGTAAAGTAAAAGTATTCTGGTGTTCTTTTGAGAAAACATAGAGGATATGCAGAAAAATCATAACACAATTGTGTCCTGTGATATTAGCTCACAAAGGCCTGTGACAAATGGCCCTCCAACAGCTGCTCAGCAGGGACTTTGATACCAGACTTCTAAATTTCTGGACAATGCATAGATTTTCCAAATAAAAATTCAGCAGAAGAAAAATGATTCAAGAAAAAACCTCTGTGGTGAACAACCAAGGGAATACCATCTATTTTCTCTATATTCCACATACATGGAATGCAAATATATCCAGCATTTTAAACAAGTCTGCAAGCAATGCTTAAGAAAAATGCATTCCTCAAAACTAAAATGGATTGTATCATTACTAGCCTCTGAATTCACTTCATCCACATTTTGTACACTTACACACTCAATTTATACACTCGTTTTTCATGCCAGCATGAAAACATGAGAACTACTGTGATATTTTGGAGATAGTAGGATGACAATAAGAAAAGTCATACTTTATTAATAAATATATATACAGTGAAAGAAATAGCAAGTTTTCCAACCTATCTACCCTGCACATCTGACTCTACTGTAATTGTTTAATTAAATAAAATTTCCTATTTATTTAAAATTAATTAGTACTACCTTTTTGATTTCACAGTAAAAAGAATTCCAGTGCATTCAGGTCCAAAAGGATTCAGGCACTCATTCCTGTTCTTTGTAACTTCAGCAGCAAGAATAATATATGCATCATCTAATTTAACTGCAAATGACTCTTTTAGCATGAATTGTCTGTTTAAAGATAATGCACAGCAAAATTCTTAACTGCATCCCAGAAGTCATGCAGCATCAGGCAGATAAGATCACAGTGGTTACCAGGGGTGGCAAATGGGAAAAGCACTACAGGAAATGAACTCTTGTCAATAATCTCAAGAGAGTGCTATATTTAGGTCAATTGTACCTGAAATCGTTTGGTGGAGTAATTGCTCTTTGGTACAGACTCTGCTCTCTGAGCCTGTCAGAGTGCTTGTAGGTCCTCTGGAGTGAATTCACCAATTTTCTTCCAGACTCATTTTCTAAAAATAAAAACAAACAAACAAACAAACAAATAAAAATTTCAATGAAGGACAGCAAGCTTACCAAAACACAGAAAATTACTCACATGTTATTTAAGATTTCAAAAATATGCTTTCAATGAATGCATTTAGTACAAAAACATGCTTCAATTTCCAATTGATTACCTCAATCTTCTAGAACAGAAATTTATTCAATTATTCAGATTTTTTTATTTGGCCCTCCAAAGACTTCCCAAATCTACTGAATACCTACGGCAATTTAGAGCACTTTTACTGATCAGTTAATAGTCAATGCAAAATCAGAATTGTTCTTAAATCTCATGGTGCATCCCAGTGCAACATTATTCTAGCTTTAATTCGAGTCCTCATCTGAAAATATGGCTTATTGTTTAATAATTTAAGATGGTTCATTCATGTGTACTGAGGAATGTGGTAAACTCAGTTTTAGGAATGCAATCTAATGAGACATATACTGACTTTTTACATCAGTTAGCTGGATTAAGACAGATACCAAAAAACACTACCTAGTAATTCTGTCTTATGATTTCTTAGAGAAATATTTTGCTTTGATAGCACAGTCTCCAGCAGAATTATTCCTTTTTTACATTAAAGAGTAAGTATTAACCAGATGAATTTTAAAGTAAGAAAAAGCCTATTCAGCTATTCAGCATGCATTTACCTTCTACAGACAGATACAGCATCATATCTGTAGTCATTACTTAGTGTTTGTGATTAGTGTCTATTGTGATTAAAGAAAATGTCATGATGCAACTACACTGCTGAAGAATATACATGTACTTTTTATTTTAAAAATATTACAAAGGGAATAAGATAAACTACTGAAAGCTACAGTAGGTGCATCAGTTATTTTAGCTATTGTTTCTTGTAAAGAACTTCAAATTCAAAGATACTCATTAAACAGAGTAGATGGCAATAACAGACGAAGTGTTAATGGGGCAGCAGTGGAGTGTGTCAGGAAAATGAAGAGACCCTGAGGGGCTCACCATGCTGTTTATGCTCAGCTAAATTCAGCAGCATTACCATAAATCCTCTAAAAGATACTGACTGTACTCAACTCCTTATTCGCTACTTTTCAGGCAAGGAAATATTCTATGAGATTAAAAGATGGTACTCTTTTCTATTAAACAAACTTTGCATGTAAATACTCTAAATATTTACATGCAATTACTAATAATTTTTTTTTTACAATTTTATAAAAAACAAAGAGAGGGTCTTTTAATCTTCAAAATAATGTGTGAATATATGAAAATTTCTGAAATCATACCCAAGAACAGAGCCTTTAAACAAAAGACTTATATTTTCTGTCATAAAATTCTTTTACCATTTAAAGAGCAAGTTTCAATATAAATTTCTCAAATGCATAATTCAACTGGATAGAATAAAATTATGCATCAACCAAATAACTTTTCTTGAGAGTTCAAAATTCTTCATTTCTAGTTTGTTGTTGGTGGTTTGGTTTTGTTTTGGTTTGGTTTTTTTTTTTTTTTTTTTTTTTTGTTTTTTTTTTTTTTTTTTTTTTTTTTTTTTTTTTTTTTTTTTTTTTTTTTTTTTTTTTTTTTTAATTTTATTTTTATTTTATTTTAAGGTGGCATTCTGAGGGAATAAATTGATCTTAGGAAATATACAGAAACCATTCATTCCAGAAATGTACTGATTAAAAAGAAGTATGTTACAAACACTTCTGCATGCATCTTCATGGTGACCTTATTGTGCCTTTGATCTTCGAACAGAACTTTACCTACATAAGCACAGGTGGATTTATTGTTAAGGAGAAAGCAGCTGCAACATGCTGTGTAACTTCAACTATAAACACAAATTCATGTAAGAAACCATTATCTACAGAAGAAAGGTCCCAGCAAAACCGCGAAAGGCTCCATGGAGTCTCCAGCAGCTCCACGGACAGCGGCCGCTGCCAGCTGCAGCCGCAACGCGCACCGCGTGCGCTCGCCGCGCCACAGCACCCCGCTCAGTCTGAGACACCTCCAAAGACCAACACAAGGGGGGAGATTTTCTCCAGTCTTCTCCCAGTGCTGTCGTTTTGAGGTCTACCTACAACTTTTAATTATTGGAAGCAATGAGAACTAACAGATCTGAAAACTGGTTGTTGAAGGACAAGGCCTTGGGCTCTGACAAACTGGTTTCCACTATGTGCTCTTGACCCTCCACTTCAAAGCCCAAGATCTGATATCCAAAAGCAGTCACGTGGCTTCGGGCATTGCCGTTTTGCATATATAAATCTCCACATGGGGAATACTATTCAGAGCCTGCCTCAATACCAAATGATTGGTAAATGCACACACAGCCATAGGTGACTTCCTTGCCACTGAGAATACTGAAAAATAAAGCCCCCGTAGTTATCCATTCCTATTCTACTAATGATAATAATGCTTTGTTTCAGGAACCCAAAAAAACATTCAGTAACCCTTGCAGAAGTAGAAATAGGGTTCTTGCAAGATGCTGAAGTACAGATTCTCCTTACTGCTTAACACCCAAACAAAGCACATTAAAAATACAGCTTAAATGTCATGGGCTCTGAGATGCCCTAAGCAATGCACTTCACAAGTGAAAGGCAAAAACAGCTGGAATGGATACTTTATCCTTATAAGCACTGGATATTTTAGTAGCAGACAGGAAAATTCTCACAAAAGGTTACATTCTGACTGATGCTGAGAACTGGCAATTCCCAGAAAGGTCACGAAGAGCCCCAAGTTCTTATTATCCCTGAAGGTTTGGGAAAAACCCGAACCACTAAAGTAAAATCACAAGAAAGCGTCCAGCTCTCATGCAAATACTGCCTGCCTTTAAGAGCTTGTATACTTCCTCTAGTGTATTTCAACATTGGTGGTCACTTGAATTATTTCTGGCAATAATTTGCTTTAGTGGGTTTTTTTTTGTTGTTGTTTGGTTTTTGTTTTTTTTTTTTTTTTTTTTTTTGTTGTTTTTTAAGGCAAGATGAAATAATTACAACTACTTCAAATACTTTGATAGGGTTTAAAAAAATACTTGAATATTTTATCTCATGTAAGGATTTATGAGGTAATTTGTGATTATCAACAGATTTGGGCAATTAACAGTTTTACATTAATTTAAAGGCACTAAAGTCATGCTTCTGATTATTCAGAATAAAGTATAAATAAAAATACATGGGCCTAGTCCCACTACTGCTGACATTAGACAACATCTGTCTCACTTTTCAGAGGAAATAACACCATAATCCAACCTCTAGAACAACCATTAAGTCAAAGGTCAATAACTATAAATATAAAAAATTAAATAAACATAAAGTGAATAGCAAACAAAGTATTTTTTTTTCAATCAGAATATGAAGTTCTCAATAATCTGTGAAAACAAAGAAATTAAGGTGAAAAAATGTTTTCCCTATCATTACGTTTGGTGTATTACTTTCTTCCATCAACAACACACTTCAGACTACAAAGTATAAGCACTTGTGAGATTTTACAGGAACTTTTGTGTAGATCTACAGTCGTAGTGCCAACCTGCTTTGAAATAAATGTTTCCTAAACTTATGAAACTCTATCTATAAATAAAAAAGGATGATTAAGAAAGAGTGATCCAGCATAAAAATACAGGAGCGTGGATGTCCTTCTTCAAGGAAGAAGATATCCAAAGTTGACATCTGGTGCTCTTGGAAAATTTCTGAATACCATCACTGAAAGCAGTCGATGAGCATCCCTCTTAATACTGGATGCCATGTTTCTTATGTGAAGTGTACCTCAGGTAGGATTAACAGTTCAAAGAATCAGTTGCTGCCAAACAAGGATTTAAAACTAATGACGAAAATACACAACTGGCACTGAGGGCACCTTTTGGAAAAGCTGTGTGCATCCCTGACATGGCAGATAAATGGTTATCCCCTGACTGAGGCTCACTGGATGAAGTGTGAAACAGTGCACTAACACGAGTGAAAAAAACAGGGGGCTCTCCTGACTGCAGAAGGTAATGAGGATGGTGAAAACACCAAATGTTTGCACTGCTACTGGCTCTTGCAGTGAACAGTGTGTTCACTTCCAGGACAATATGGAATTTGAAAACTGTCTTTAAGTAGGAGGATGGCACACAGAACTGCACCTTAAAATCACACTACACAGCAAATAACATTAGGAGACTACATTATAAGTTGATTTGGGAGCATTTCCAAGGTCAATGTTTGGGTGTGCAGATTTCACCTTCTCAAAACTGTTACCCAGAGAGCCAGAGCATAAGAAAATCATGGGGCAAGTAATCAGAATAACTTGCCAATGATTACATTAAATGCAGGGTAGAGAACTGATTTGCCTTTCCAGATCCTTCCTGCTGTTTTCTGAAGTAAACCAGAGTCAGTAATGGCATCTTAAGGAAAAAAATCCACAACTAGTGAAATGGAAGTGTAAAACAAATAATATTGACCTACAGATTACAGACCTATACACTGCAGACTATGAACTACATACAGCAAGAGTTATTAGCAGATTTAGTTTTACCCTCCTACACCAACAACTAGGGCAGAAGAGTTCTATTAGCAGCCAATGTAGCAAAGCATTGTGTGGCAGATTTTGGGCAGGGCTGTTAGCACAGTCTACTGTGCACCAGTGTCAGATCTACCTCATGACTGCAGGTGAAAGCACCAAGCATCTACTGATTCTTCTGTGGGCTAAGGCCTATTTCTGCCATCTCTTGCCACAAGTTAAATTTTTATTCTCTCTCCTTTAATCCTTAACTGAAATAACTGAGCAACAAGATTCTCTTTTGAACAATAAAGTAGAAGTGCAGTATTGTAACATAAAGAAGCAGAGAATTAGCCTTTTCAGTACACCAAAATGAAAGATACAGAGCCTGGTCCAGAAAACTGTATTTGCACATTGGATCCATTTCCAGTGTCTCAGTTTGATGGTGAATTAAAAGGTCCTATGTCGTACCTGAAACATGTTTTTAAAAATTTGACACATCTTTTAAGCCTAATGAGTAAAGATGCAGATATATTATAGAGAGACTGATCAGTACACAGCTACCTATCTTTGTCTTCCAGCGCCCATCTACTTACACATGGGCAAGGAGGAACGGTACACAGAAGCCTTACTCCTGTTTTGCCATATCAAACAAGCCTGATCAACCAGTGGTATTTTCATACATCACTCTGCTGAAATCTGCTTCACCATTGTCAGGACAGAAAAGAAACATGTACGGGGAGATTTTTCAGTGTCATTCTCTGTCACCCCAACAGCTGTCACTTGGAAGCTGCAAGTTCTTATGTCCCTTGGCCAGTTCAGACTGATGTATCTCAACTGACTCCTCTTTATAAAAGTAATTTATACGAAGATACTTAATATTACAACTCTCAGAAGCAACAGATAAATTACGTGAAACTGAATTAAATGCAAAAGAAAATCTGTACTATAGTGCTATACTGATTTTTACAGCAGATATATAAGAAATGCTCTTCTCAGCATTTCTGTAGCACATCATAGAAGCTAATGCTAAAATACCATTCTGGATTTGAAAATTACCATTATGTATACTCAGTTGCAATGATTTACATCACAGAAAGTACTGTTGTGAATAAACTTACTGTTGCTTTTTACAGTACTCAGATTTGCCTGAAATGCAAATAATTTCTATTTTAGTAGCATTTGACAAAAAAATAGAAGTCTTAATAATGTTTGCAAACTGGCCTATATTTAGGATTATACTTGCAGCATAATACATTTGAAAGGAAAAATAGTATAGTATTTACTGCTAGTTATTAATTTCATTACTTTGTTTTCATTACTTTTATTTTCATTATTCAATTACTTTTGTTACAAATACTAATCAAAGACTAAAACTATACATGACTGTTCACACAGTTCTGAAGTGTAAACAGAAAGGATAACTCTCCTCTAAGGCTGACATTTGTCTGCACAAACAATTGGAAAATACTTGAGAAAAATGAACATGCTCCTACTGATTGAATTTCTTTGCAAATTATTTGTGAAAAGATTAGAGCACTAAATTAATCCCAAAATGCATTTATAGTCAAATCTAACCATGGATATTAGTCTCGCATGTTAAATTCAGACTATCTCTCAGATGACCTTAGCTCAGAAACCGTCTCTTCTTTCCCCCTTTCAGTCACTAGCACTGTCAGGTAAGAGAACAGTAACTGGTATGACTAATTAAAGCCCTGCCTCAGATGCAAAGGTGGGGTATCCCACCGGAGACAGACAAGGCAACAGTTACAGAACACAAACACAACACAGAACCTCCAATAGCAATAGACAAGAAATCAAAATATGCTTATGAACACATGCATTAGAGGACAAAGCCCTAGTATCCTCTGACGCTGGTATAGGAGACTCCAAACAGGTCATGGAGTATTCATAGGGCAAGTTCCTACAACAGACTGAGCTCCAATCACGTCAAAAGCAGAAAACTAAGGTGGGCTGATGTATCAGCTACAGTGGGAACTGCATATCAAAGAGCTGTACTACCATATTAGTAGAGTGAATGTAAAGCATTCATGAATGGAAGAGTAATCTGTAGATGCAGACACACCAACAGGTGTACAACATGTCCCCAAAGATACAAAAACTATATCATTATTGAGATACATTTAGAGTTCATTATCTAATACATTACAGCATGTTTTACCCCTGTACTGATAAACTTGTATCAAAATAGAAATCAAAAATGCTTCAGCATTTTTGCAGCACTGAGTATAGCCAGCAGACCAGGTTTTGAATAAGTAATTTATGGATTAACAGATGTTGCAACATAAGAGAAACCTAAATTCTGTTTAGATGCAAAAATATTTTAAGGGCGTAACAAACAGAGGTGTTAGCTTAAAAGGAAATGTAACAAAAAAACACAGGAATCCTAACATTTATAAACAGTACGAGGCAACCCCTGCCATTTTATCATCTCCCCTGAATTACAGAACTTCTCATACTCATTGTATTGTCCAAAAACTTCAGGTTTTTCAGTGGAAACAAGCAATTGTTGATGATCGTCCTGGATGGAAAATCACAAAACAGAAGCAGATAATGTAACTTACTATCTGGTGCCAGAGAAAACAATAGCAATGGGCACAGAAGACGCAGATCAGGTAGGAAACTCTTCCCTTTACACTAAAATTGTTTAAGACTTATAGAAAGAGACAGTGAGAGAGAAAAATATTTTTACATAGTCAATGGTCTCATGCAATAGGCTGGGCCATGGGTGAGCTACAGTCAGCTCCCTGTGACATGCCAAAAGGTCATCTCACAATAAATCCGAAAATAAAGCATGAGATGGGGACCCTCTCTCCCCTAGGTGTGAAGGATAGAAGGGAATGTAAGGGACATGAGAAATTAAGAGTCAGTGCTGAGATGCTGAAGACCACATCTACGTTGCTAAGCAAAAGACACAGAGCAAAGCAGAGACAAGCCAGGAGAGAAGAGGGAAAGAGAACAAGATGTCTTAGGGACAGGTCACAGAGTCAAATGGGAGAAGTCAGAGGGAAATATGGCAGAAAAGCATAAATGGATGTCAGAGAAAATTAAATCAGATCTTAACATTCTTGTTGAGAAAGTAATGAGATGTGTAAAAAGTGAAAATTAAAATGTGGTAAAAGAAAGATTTATTTAAAAAACTAAAGCTTTTCAAGTTCAGAGGTTGTGGCAAGAAGGCCACAGGAATGACAGGTGAACATTTCCCATGACTTGCAATATTTTAACTTCTACATTAAACCATTAAGGTGATTCTTAACTTTACAGTTGCTGTGTTAGATGTCAGTATTATCCAAAACCAGTTTGCATAATGCAATATTTGATCACCGTCCCCAATATATCCCAGACCATCACCATAATTACATTAATCGTATCAGGCAGCTTTTTCTCTTCACTCAGCAAGGTTCAAACGCTGTTCACTGCCATATTTCACTGTTCTAGTCCACTGCCTATTGTTTTAATTTATTTCTTCAGTCCATTGTTTTGCGACAGATTTGAAAAATAGTTAGGAATCTCCAGGGTTTTCTCACTATGTTCTTCTTTGATCCAGGTCTCATTCCCACAAAGCAAATCACTTTCTATGTCTCCAGGTCCTGACTAAGGATATAGAGGTTGAAAACCTGCCCTTTTTCTACAAAAATTCCAAAGCAGGTTTGGGCTGTTTTGTTACAGACACTGAAATCTAATAGTAGATTCCCCTCTTGGGGCTGAGTTGCCTCTCAAATCACAATAGAAGAGTGGGATGGGTTGTTGCAAGAGGAACAAACTGAAAGCAGAACTGCACCTCAAGAGGCTGCCATAATTGACATGGATGGGTCCCTCACACTCCTGCAAGAGAAGATCCAGCCAGGGCTCTGGTCTGTCTGCACCTCAGCTTTTCCAGTAGTAATGATGAGATGCAATGATGAACTACGGACTTCTGTTTCCAATTCTTCAGCCTTAAACCTAGGTTATTTTCATGGCTTCAAAGGACAAGAAGTGACTCTCTGAAACTCAAATTCTCAAAAGATTTACATGTCCAAGAACTTTTGAGGTTCTGACCCTGAATGTTTTAAGTGATTCCCTAAGGAACACTTAAGATTAGGAGCAGTATTAAACATCAGTACTCAAAGTATATTAGGAAACCTCTTACATATGACAAAAACCAAGATGTATTTACAACAGGTTTTATCTTGTTCCCATCTAAGACTACAAAACCCCCCCTATTTTTAGTAAACAACAGCAGCATAACATCCATGAATTTAGGTAAGACACTTAGAAATTCTCCCCTTGTGCTACCCAACTACTTGAGGAGTATAGCGTAAATTAAAACAACTGTCAGCAGTTTAGACTGATTGTCCTCTTGTTGCCATTCATTAGTGTTGATACACAGTTCAAATACTGAAATGAGGATAAGTTAGGCCCTAAAACAACTGGCAGTTTAACATCGTCAGCTTAGACCTCAGATTTTCTCCTGTGTATTTTAAATAATCAACACTACTCTGGGTCCAACATTTATAGCAGAAACTCAAAGGAGTTCTCACCCAACTTTTCTTAGCAGTTAATCAATAAACCTAATTAAAAAAAACCTGAAACCTTCAGTCATTCAATTGCTCAGGACTTTCAATAACACCAATTGCAAGGATAAAAGATTCTTGACTTGCCATGATGGAGAAGCCTCAGAAATATTAAAACTGAAGTGCAGATGGTTTGGCTTGCCAGGCAGACAGCAGCGTGACAGTACATCTGAGTCACAGCAGCCACGCACCTTCACGTGCAACAACAGCCACAGCCCAAGCAGCTGTGATTGAAAAATGTCAACAGGATTCCAAAAATATTTGTGTTGGTTCAGGTTCAGGGGAAAGTACAAGAGCAACAACCTACAGGTATTCCTCCTGATTGTGTTACAAGAGAAAGGAAAAGCACCAGGGCCTCAGAAACTAACACAGTGGATATGAGACAGGCACAAACTGTCAGATGGAGAGGAAAATGCAAGAGTACTAAGGCAGAGGGAAGAAAAGATTATGCATATCATGGCATATGTTACCTATAATGCAAAATTTCAATATGCAATTCTTACTTACAACACACAAAACACCCTTCATTGAAATCTGTGAACTTGTCAATACAAAAGTCATTTATGTTTTCTTCCTAAAGAACTGATTTATAAATGACAGAGTATATTTCTTTCTAAAGAACTGATTTATAAATTACAGAGTGCATTTCCATTGTGGGAGCCTTTTTATTTAAAAAGTTGTTTAAAATGTACATTCATTTTAGTTTAAAATAAACAAAATATGTTGTAATGCAAAAAGGTTGTGAAAATAAGAGGATTTAAATAAAAAACAAACACACGTTGCCGTCAACAAATATCAGGAGACATCTGAAAATTTATAAATAGTTGAAAGGTTAAGGAAATTTAAAAATATGAATGGAAATGAGAAAACCATTTTTCATCTACTTTGCCAAGCAAACAAAAAAATTACAAGAAAACATGCAAAAAATTGCATTAACAAACTTCAGTAACTCACTTAATCACAAAATCCAGTCATGAATAGGCTGCTACCATAAGGTAAGACAGGTTGCAGACAGTCCTTTATGTAAAAGCAAATGTCAAAAGAAAAGCTCTGATATTTAGTTGTGGGCTCCCACTTTTCACATAGGCATTTCCTAAATCCATGTTTGATGAGCTTCTCCAGCTATAAATTCTGTAAATTCCCTCTGGAGCAGTGCAGAGTGTGCTTCATGAAAATGTCATCTGCCAGCACTGCAATTACTCACACTCCAGCAATCATGTGCACAATGCAGAATGGGTCGAATTCAGGTGAGAACGAGAACCAGCAATCAAGCCTCTGGAATTGAGAACAAAGCCATTTTCTTTCATTTGCCATCAACACAACCATCAAGGCCTTAATTACAAGGCAAGTGTCAAGCCTGGCTGCTGAAAGGCTTATTATTATACAGCTCAGCTTCAAATCAGTTTTGTATTGATGAACTGCAAAAATGAGGAAGCCAGCTTAGCCCCACAAGAAAAGAAACACTGACTAACTGATGATGTGATTGGCAGGGAAAAACAAGGACATGAAAAAATACATCTTTAGGTAGCATAAGAATTAGTGAACAGTACACCTAAAGTATTTCTATAAACACATTTTCTAACTCAATAGCAAATATGGGTGGTCGGATAATTCAGAAGACACCCTCTTTAGTTGAGAGCATTGTATTATCCACAAAAGACACTGCAAAAAGTCACTCTTTAGGTCATGCATTCTGTTTTTCAGACATTTGCATTTCTATTTCTTCTGTCACTGTTCTCATTGTCCCCTTATATCTAATTACTTGTCTTTACCTTGACCATAGAGATATTAAGAGAACTACACACATATTCACAAGCCCTTGCCCAACAATTATCTATTCACATTAGATTAGTTGTCTCCATAATGAACAGCAGATGAGAAATCATCATTTACTTAGCAACAGAATTTATATATGTTGATTCAATGGAATTATCAGTACCACATTGTAACTATGAGCCAAATGTGCCCTCTTTTACCACTTCCTATATAAGACTTTTAAGCATGACAAATACTGACCAAACTGTTGGCCTGGATTTGGAACTGCCTGTTGATACAACTTTACTGTTATTGTAAGTGTCAAACCTTGTTTTGCCTTTTGATTTTTTAAGCCCATATTTTGACTTAGCTTCTGCATGTCTTATGTAACTATGTCTGTCTTTTTGATATCTAAAACGAATATGCACATGTATAGCAGAGAGAAAACCACTTAGGTAAGTGAACATTTTACCATCAATTTTAAGCATTTTACCTGAAACAGTGACCATCCATACCTCTGTCTTTACCCATTGCTCAATCCAGTAGATATACAACATACATTTTTCCTCTTGCAACACACCATATCCTGAAAATTTCAATGGCTCATGCTTCAGCAAGATACTAAAGAATGTGAAATGAATGGCATGAGAAAATAAATAACACATAAGAAGATGAAGGGACATGACAGCAGCAGAGACATTTCTTTTGTCATTCACTTTCATTGGTCATAACCTGAATTTGTTTCCATTAGATATACAGATATTATATACAATACATACAAAATTAAATACTCAAAAGTTAGGAAATAACAGAAAAATTTACCTGATCAAAAACTTTTTATATACTTGGAAATATAAAAAAACCCCAAAACAATAAAAAACAACAACAAAACAAAACAAAAGCCCAAACAAACAAACAAAAAACCAAAACAACAAAAAAAAAATCTCACCAGATTAAAAATGGATGATGATTTTTGATTTTAAGAAGGAAAAAATAGTCAGGCTTCCATGCCATGTATTTGAAACATATTCAGGTAGTCTCAATAGAGTTTAGGTAAATTTACGGTATCTGTATCTATCTGCTCATTTCGAGAGGTAAGTATTTTTTTAACATTTTTTTCCATTCCCACTGAAAGACAAAGTACTAATAGGTAATTCCCATTCTGCCATTAAAATGCTCTAGATACAGGAATAGCGTAGAAAACTCTTATAAAAGCTTTATTAGTTTTAATTTTCCTCAGCATTAATTTTATTATTTGCAGTTATATAATTTTTTCTTTCCAAGGAATTTTAAAAGTCCACCTGATTAATTTCTATCAAGCACCATCTGTTTCATTTAGAAAGATGTCTTTGCCTCTTCAGATCAATTTCAGGTTCTAAATCATAAGATATATTACTGTACCACAAATATGCATACAAGTCCTGTCTTACTTAGAAATAGCTGGCAGAACAATGCTATACTTCTTCCATGTCAAAAAAAAGTAAAAGAAGGAAACTTTTAGGCTATATGTCGTTGAGTGAACCTGGACACAGAGAACAGCCAAGTATCAAGGACTGAATATGTCAGACAACAGGCTGAAAGAAATGAAAATTAAATGTACCTAAGTACAAAGATTACTGAAAAATGTCATCCACACATATTTTTAAAGAACCCCATGCTGTGTAACCAGATCAGAAGGTTGATGCGTTATATTTGAAATATAAAAGTGAAAAATATGTAGGCAATTGTTAGAGGCATTGATAAGTATGTGGAAAACACCAAGGCTTCTAAAGACTAAGAAAAATGGAACTGGTACCAATGGCTTATCAGAACTTTACTGGGATATTTTGATGTTCTTGATGTGGTTAGATTGCAGTATCTCAAATCCTTGGTTTTTTAAGGGCAGGGAAAAGGTACTTCCATGTGTCATATGCTCTGTATACTCAGGCACACAGATATCTTACCACAGAACTGAAAATATTCTAAGAATAAAATAAAAAGTAAAACAGATACTGGTGACAGACCATTCTGTGGAACCCATGTCTGAACATCCTTTCAAAGCAAACAATTCTCTTAATAATATAAATTATTTACAGGAATAAGTTAGTATTTTTCTAAAGTAACCCTTTAAGAAAGTGAACTAAAATTTTATTAGTTATTTAGAAAAACTACTTTGTTTTCTTCAAATGAAATTAAGGTCCTACAAAGAGCATGATAGCATATATACATACACTGAATTGTAGTGATTTCAGAAATAGTCTTGTTTTGAGAGATTAAAAAGAGAGGACAGTAAGAAAATAAAGGAGGGACATGAATTATTAATATAATGGCATAACTGACATTTTACATGCTTACTATCACATGCCTTGCTTTTCTGTACAGGTATACCTCCTCACTCCAGAGCTCCTATTTTTTCCCTCATTATCCTCAGCAAACAAGAACAGTGTTTTCTTCAGAAGCCACAGACTTCTACTCTGTACATATGTTGAAAGAATTACATGAGAAACTGCTTCCTTAAAGTTCATTTATAATTGTATTTTTAGTCCATGCAATTTAGAGGGTTCTTCACGTGTTTGCAGTTAAGCACTTGCCTAAGAACCTTGCTGGAGTGACAGAACAAGTGCAAGACCCAAACCATAACCTTCTGTCACTCTGCCAGTACAATACTGGTTATCTCTTTGTGTGTTAACACACAAAACCTTCTTTCAAATAGCATTACCTAACTATTACCTGGTAAAAAAATTCATTAAATGCCTTTGAAAGTATGTAAGCAGTTCTCCAGCTAAACAGTACAGTGAACAAAAACAAACAAAACAAACAAACACAATCTTCTTTTAACAAAAATCTAGCTTTCATATGAATCAACTTATTCCAAAACTTAGAAGTAAACAGGCATACTTGGGGTAGAAAGGGAAAGGGAAACTTTCTTTATGTAATTTGAGGATACCACCTACAAAAAAATGGAATATTGCTTGCCCACATTAAAATTGCCACTATGGCAGGAAAAAAAATTTACATTGAAAATGACAGTTGCTGTTCTAAAAATAATTTTCATGTATGAGTTGTTTACATCTATTGCAACAGTGTATTCCTACTGTCAGGACTGCACCAATATCCACTTGGCAGGCAGGAAATCCTACTGAATACCGAGGAATTGCAAGCCAACACCTCTCATGAGCAAATATTTGCATAAACTTGTGAGAGCTGTTGAGACTTCTAAACTTGAGTTTTATCATCTAACGTGCGTGAATAAAGAAAAACTTCTTAGTTGTTAAATTTACACAGAAAGTCACAAGGAAAAAAAAAAAAGCAAAAAAAGGATTAAAACTCCTAATTGTTTCTTAAAGTTTTCAAGAATCTATGAGATATCTGGAGTTCAGAAAGACAGACTCAGGAAGAAAGGAGAAAATGGACAAATTTATAATTTATTACTTTAAATTGTTTGAAGGGCTTAATACAGATTTAATTCTCAAAGCTTGTGATGATTACACACAGCCTGTGACTGAGTGCCTCAGTTGTGTATATTCACATACAGAAGATACTGAATTCCTGAGATGATTTACCATTTAAAAGACAAGCTCCTGCTATGATTTCTTATGGTGGACAACAAAGGCTACTCAACACTTTGGACAGCCTTGGTTATTCCATACTCTCTAGTTGTTAGACAAAGGGACAACAAAATTCCATCCCCTGGAGAAGATCCTGACGCCAGCACTTAGTGAATGGCATCACAAAGATGGGGCAATGCTACCACTTCAGAGAAATACTGAGGTATAAATTCAGCAAAGTGTCTGAAATACTGAAGTTTCTAAATTATCCACCATTCAGTCAAATTTCTTTCATTAATTTTTAAGTCTATTATCTATTTTGTATCTATCATATAGAGGTTTGCCTGTAAGTTTTGGATTGGCCAAAGTTATTTTTTCCCATTCTTTTCTTGACCAATTTCTTATTTTGCAGTAGCTGATAAAAGCTTAGCCATTTACCTCAGTACATACAAGATTTGGATTTCTCTTTATAAAAAGCCTGATATGCATAGCAAAACATATCCACAGCTTTTCCTCTACTCTCACTCTTAAATGATACAAATTCAGGAGAACCCAGTGTCCTTTAAAATAAGAGAGCATGTTAGGTCTATATCTCTGATTTGAGTATCAGAGCATGGTAATTTAATATACGCACTTATTTCAAAACTGATAATAATAAACACCAACTCCAGAGCAAGATAAGCAATACTGGTATCTCTTATAAGCAGGCGCTACCAGATAAACTTTGACTTAGTCAATGGGACTAAGTAATGTCCCAGAGAATATAGGCAGATGCAATTGTAACTACACAAGCTCTTTTTCTTGCAGTATTTTCTCTCACCTCATGACACCTTTGATTTCATACTTTTATAGCTAGACAACAAGATTTTGAAAATCTGCAAAGCCTGAAAAACTCTCAGTGATCATTATTTGTGACCTTTAATAGTGGAAAATAATGCATACTGAATACTTATCCATAACTATATAGGGACATAAAGTAACCATTTTCCCTCATGTTGTCTGAAGTCTGTATTGGCCAATTTCCCAGCTTTCCAAATGTATTACTTCACAGCTTACTATCATTTAGTGACATTGCACATATCTTTCTTCTTTGTTAATTCATTCTCTTGACTCAGAGGTCTGAATAAATAGAGTATAAGTTCATGTAAAGTGCAACACAGAGGTTCATGTTTCTCTACACTATCAAGTAAAAAAAGACATGGGTAAGTTTCAGGCTTTGTTTCTGATGAAAATGTCTTTCTCAGACTTCCAATTTACATTACTGGAGGTAGAACCACCGTTGTGCTAATCTAAGGTATATAACTTCATGATATTAATTTTATTAATTCCTTCATTTCATTAATTCCAGCTATACTCATACATTTTCCCCTTTGTACTGCTGGAAAAATAAATTCTTTTTCCATTGATTTATTTCAGGAATATACTTATTTGCACTTTTTCTGTTTACATAGAAAGTGACATGCTGCCATTTGTAAAAAAAAAATCATATAAAGCTACCTCTTACAACTAAGTCCATCCATCAACCTTTTATTCTTCATTCTTTGCAAGGTACAAAAAGATCTGGATGGAAAAATTAATAAAAAGATAATTGTTTTTGACATTATTATGATTACAGCATTATTTCTTGAATAGAAAAAAACCACAATCTATTTTTAGAAAAGTCAAACTCGTGAGAAATCCAATGGACTTAGGAATTTCTGCACTTCTTCATGTTTCATGTAGGCACTAATGGCTCTTGTTACATGATGTGCCACTATACACCACAACATGTGCTCTTGCTAAGAACACTGGTAGAGGAGTCTAGTACATGATGAAGAGCAAAGACATAAACTACTGAACCATGAACCTCTATGGAATAGCTTGATAGATGAGGCAGATTAGCCTCTGACCAATTCAAAGGTATTCTGATTTGAGAAATACTTTTCTCTTTGTCTTGTTCAACATAAACAGCAATTTCTATTATAAAACTTAGAAGTTGCGAGAGCCGTTCTACTTGAAAGTTGTTTCAGTGGCACTAAGCAACATCCATGAAAAAATGAGATATGCCTCCTTATGGACAGTGGGTATCAATCCATGAAGTCTTCTGAAGATACCAGTGGAGAAAAAACACAAAACAAGAAAAGCAGAACCATATGACAACCTTCTGGAACAACAGCAGTGGATGTTTTAGTCAGGAACGCTACCGACGCAACAAACATTTTTGGCCCACGTCAAGAGTTTACACAGTCACAGATCAAACTGTATAAAAAATATGTGTTTGGTCACTGACTCCTTACAAAGTCTCAGTTTAGCAATTTCATCAGTTCAGTTCCTCTGGCTAAATCAGAGGTAATAAACTGTGATACGACATCATTCATCACGCTACCAGCCTAGGATGGGATTACCTGCTGGGAATGACGTGTCAGAGTAATCTCCAATGTTCTAATACCAAACCCTATAGCAGGAACTTTAAGATGTGAAACCTCTGGGAACAATCTCAAGGCCACTGTGACTCCATGCAGGGTACAGGGAATCTCTTTCTTTCCTTCTTTTTCTAAGCAGAGACAGGCAATGAAGAGATATCTTTATGAAATTCTCAGATACAAATATTTCCTTTAATATTTCCTTCTTTCACAAGCTCACTTTTTACAGGATCAGAAAATCACAGTTACTCAGGCTTAGAGACCTCCCTTTTCCATTCAGGGTCAGGTTGCTCAGGGACTTTTGTCAGCTGAGTCTTGAAAACCTTCAAGAATAAACATCTACAGATTCTAAGGGCAACCTGTATCAGTGCTGGTGTCCCCCATTCCCTCTTCTAACATTTTGTATGCACAAAGCTGAGACATGCTTGATCAGCCTGTAATCAAGACTTTGTTTGCCCACTTCAATGAAGACTTCATGTTTGGGTTTTTTTAATATCTAGATTCCACAATTAATTTTCCATTAAAATCAGGATTTCATAGTAATACAGAGACAATGTAGTTGTGATACAAAACCGCCACAATATATTACATTTGTTTGGTGGGAGAGGTCTTTTCCAATTCAAATGTTTCTATTGTTCTATGATATTTTGAGGAATACAAGTAACTAGAACTTCTTGAACCAGCTAAACAACAAAATCAAGAGTAAGGGAATGAAGTAACTTAATTTTTAGCACTCTTATTAAACTTTGTTTTTACTTCTGACTTAACAGAAAGAAAACTTACAGTAGTACTGAAAAATATCCAATTACCTAATTATTATTATTATTACTATTAGAATTTCAAAAGGTCTCCTGTCTGAGTGCAATGTTAGTTTGATAGTGCAATCTGCACTATCAAAACTGAATAAATCTACCATAATATATACTTACCAATGGAATCGTTTTTTCAGAAATTACAAAAGGGTCAACTCATTCATCTGATTCAGCTTCTTTTACAGTCAATGAAAAGGTATCATGAAAGATGACTCAGAAACTACAGCAGATACTAATATAAGAGAAAAATCCTACTCCAGACTGCAAACTGGATGGAGGCCATCAAAGCAGAGCCGGAATTTCCCCAAAAATATTGTTTTCCAGACTAGTTTTGTTTTTAAACCAGGTAGGTTTAAGTTTTCAGTTGTTACTAGTGAATCTATGAAAACTAACATGTTTGAAAATATAAAGTGGCTTTTGTGGAGTAACCATAAACATTCTAGAAAGCCTGTTACACTCCTCTTTTGGCCATTACATCTCTTTTCTAGAATGGGTTTTAGAGTAACTCACTGGGGCATAGGGCTATTGTGTTAGGAGGATTACAGCAAACAGCCATCCCACTTTCAAGGCTTTTATAAGCATCCAGATTTTCTTCACCTCAGGTAGCTTCTGAACGCATTTTGAAATGTTGTTAAGTGCTTCTCTGACCACTCACAAGTCAATAGTCCTTGCTCATTTTCACAGGGAAAGAAATTATGAAGCCAGCCTTGGTAAAAAGAAAAATAAATTAGATTATCATATTGAAAACTGAGACCCTTATGTTTGAGGAAACAACTCAACATAGTAATTTGCAATTGCAGGTAGCAAATTCTACCCAAATTACACATTTTCTTGTCTAAATGGCTTGTTCATGTGCAAATTTTGTAGTTAAACAGTAAGCCTTTTACTGGTTGTATGGTAGTCCCCTGCTCAGGGTGGAACTTAGCTGTGGAACATACCTTCAGACAAACAGTGCCACTGACTGCTAACAAGGAAAAGTCCTCAGCCCTAAGCAAAAGCCGCCCAATGCAGGATTTACCTGCTGACTATACCCACAAGGGGTAAAATCCCACCACCTCTGCCTGGGCTGTGGACTACAGCAGCTTATGTAGAAGCTACACCAGAACATAGATGGAAAGAGATCTCCAAAGATGAGACACTGGCTTGCTTTGGTTTTAATTGATTTCAACTGATGAGGTATTGTGTTAATAAAAATGAAAAAAAATATTTTAAAAAATCTACCCTTTGTTTCTCACCTCCAAACCCAACAAAAGAAAGTCAAGTACTTTTTTGTTTTCTTTTTAAAGTATGTACTCAGTTTCAGGACAGCCAGTTTTAATTTGGGAATACAGGTATATGGACATGCTTCCTACTTTTGCTCCAAAATCTAGAAATAAACAGCAAATTCATGCAATTTAAATGTGTGCCTTTAAACAACACAAAACTGCAGGCTTCTTTTTTTAGGTGAATTTGCTCTTTAACTGGCAGGTAGAATCTGACTTAAAACCAGACACAACAACTTATTTTTAATTACCATAACCTCAGAAAATCTATTTTCCTTTGTGTCCAACCCCAGCAGCACAGTGAAAGTTCCCACTCCAACCTGAAAGACAGGCCATCACAGAGCCCAGACGCCAAGCTGCTGAAAACAGTCATCCAACAGCCCCTTAGGGGGCTCCACAGGCAGTGAAGCTGACTACTCTGGAGCTGCCCATGGGTCTATCACGTAGTCAGGCTGCTAGCTGAGTTGACTTATTCTACTCAGTGCCATTTTTCTTTGACTTACCTTTGATCCTGAGATATTTGCATATCATTATGTGCCTGAGAAAAAGTTCTTCTGTAAATCTCTCATGAGCCCTGTGTGTTTGTGCTTTCTTAAAGCACGAGGTGATACTGCTTGAAGAGAGAGTCATGATGTGCATCACTTGAGATGCTGGCACGAGATAACCTCTCCCAGCATGCAGGTGACAAGCCCCGCGTCAGTACCAAGTGATCTGTGATACTCTGGGAAACCACGCAAGATCTAAAAGCAGCCCCATAAATGACACATGCAGAACTGCAGGTACCTTTCAATCTGCATACTGATGTGTTAGTCTCCCAAAAAGGCTGACTTTACTCTTCCTTTCCATCCTGATTATCATCGTTAGCAGAGGTCTAGAGCACAGCCAAATCCCAAAGGGTCAGAGAGCTGGCACTCCAGGGGGCTGGAAGGAGGGGATGAGAGCAAAGAAGAAAAAGGCTGAAAGCTAGCCAGCACAGCAGAAAAAGGGACTGGGGCAAAACTAGAACAGAACAAACACTGGTGAAGTAAGTTCAAGGGGCTTTATTGACAAGCCCAGCTCTTAGGAATTCATCTAGCTTCCAAAAACCATGCATCCCTACATAGGGGGCAGCATCTATTACCTTTAATTTCATTTTTAAGAAAAATGTGTATTGTCATTTCTAGACTCACTACTTCTTTCTGGAAAGTTACTTGTCCCTAAGGATCTTCTACTATAATGCATTTCATCACAATGAAGAGTGACTCCCTTAAATATGACTGTTCCTAAGTTTCAGATGTTAGCAGCTCTACAGCATTTTTTACTGTGAAGTTTCCTTTCATTTTTAATGCCAAAAGATGTAACATAACTCAGGAAATCAAATCAAACTCTTCTTCAATATGGAATTAATTACCCCTAAAAAACCAAAGGTTTTTCTTATTTTTAAACTGTTTAGGCAAATAAAATATTATAGGATACATCAGTAATTCTAGAACATGTTCAAAATGAGATCTTTACCAGATTCTCCTACTCAGCAGCACTGAAGCTGGCCCCAGGACAGACCCAACAAAACTGTAATCAGTTTAACTAAACCTGATGGCTATTCAGAAATCACAAAGTGCCTCCCTTCTAACAACTCTAAAGCAAATGTTGGGCTCACTGAACTTTGGTCACATGGAGATAATGATACACTACACCTTTATCAGAATAAATCCTGTTGTGTATGTAAATACACAGATTTCCACTGCAAGACAGAATACAAACTGGTAATTGCAGGGTTCACCTTGTACAAGCTGCCAAAATCTTGATTCAACACCTACTACAGCGTTTTCAGACACTGCTCTAGCTCTTCTGCCACGAGTCCGAGCCAAAGGAAGGCAGAAGCCTTCCTGCTGTTCCCGGGGCCCTTACGAGCTTTGCCTTTTCTCACAGCCTGATGGGGATACTGAAAGGCAGCACAAAGTAAAAATGCATGCTGGTACATATGGTGTGGGACACGGAACAACAGTGATCGACCTGCCTCCTTATTTGGACTAAGATTAATTGTTCAGAAAAATGTGGGCCAGATCTTCACAGAGACTTTTTACTTTAGTAAGATTTGGGAGTCATTATATGGAATGACCCACCTGCTTAGATTTCTCCAATATAATTATGTCAACAATCGCTTAGTGCCTGCCAAAATCAATTCAGGATTGCACTAACTGCATTTTCTAAGGTACAACTAAAAATTTTCATATGCCAAAGCTGAAACTTGTGGGACTGAAAATTTTATGCATAGTTTAAAGTGTTGGGGATTTTCAAAAACATATGAAGTTCAGCAATCTATAAACTTTACTGGGTTTTTTTTTTTTCAGTTGTCCCACACCCAAAAGGACTGCTACCCCTACATGGCATTGAAGATAGAAAAAATAGTTTTAAAAAACCCAAACAAAACCAACCATTAATGGTATTAATATTCTACATCGTTTATTACAGAAGATATTACTGCTAAATATGCACCCTTAGAAAAAGAGAGTAAAAATCTCTTCTTACATCTTTTATACAATAGCTGAAACTTTACAACTCTTAATACATGCTAAATATCAAGGGCAATTTTCATGTGGATTTTATAATCCACCTCTGTTTAGCCCAGAAAATGGAATTTTATGCCTTAATACTGGATCTCTTGGCAATAAAATGCTTCCAGATAAGATATGAACTTGCAATTGCATTTCTGTTTAATTAACTAATGTAGTACTTTTTCTTGGCTTCATGGACCTTTTTGTTTTTCTGACTTTCAGGCACTTGCAAAGAATTGCATCTAATCTGATCAAATATAGGTGATAATAATCTCATTCAGCATAAAGTCTACTCTGGACAAAGGCAGCTATTCAAATTATTGCAATCAAGCTTGGGCCAGTAGAATAAGTGATACCAACTCATGATTTCATGTCATGTATGTGTTTGCTTCATTTTTTGGTATGAAGTACTCAAAACTAGACTTTCTACATGGTTGAAATTAGGGTTTAATCATTGGGTCTACTACTTTTGTAATATCCCAATCTAGCTTTGCAAGCAAGTAAATACAGATTACATGCTGAACTGTGAAACTGTTGAGCCTCTTTCAAAAATCCAACCTATATTGTAAAAAAAAAAACCAAAAAAAACAAAAAAAAAAAAAAAAAAAAAACAAAAAAAAAAAAAAAAAAAAAAAAAAAAAAAAAAAAAAAAAAAAAAAAAGAAAAAAAAAAAAAAAAAAAAAAAAAAAAAAAAAAAAAAAAAAAAAAGAGAAAAGAGAAAAAAAAAAACCCCAAAACAAATACACAAACTGTCTGACCTACAGGTTCCTCTGGAAGACTAAGCAGAATCTGTAAATAACTTCTGTCATCATATATCAGCATTTTCACTAAGCATTCATTTCCCTGGATGCTGAATCAGTCTCATTAATGTAACAGCTATTTTGAAAAATCTCAAGATTAACAGTAACAAAATCTAATACAATGATGTTACACAAAGATGTGGCATTTCCCATTTTCCAAATTAGAACAAAGTTTAAAGAGATGGCTATAATCACTTCCAAGCAATCCTTAAATTTTTTTCCCCTCTTGGAAAATCAAGGAGAGCAAGATTCCAAATTAGAATGCCTTAACATTTGATTTGGCATACATTGCTAAATTTCCAGAAGAACAGATCAATAAACATGTGAAGTTCACATTCATGAAGTTTGAAAATCTGTCCTTATCCTTTTGTTATTATTTCTTTTCTATCATGAAAGAAAACATGGCATCACCTCAGTGATGAGACTATTACACTTCAAGGTTAGTGAGCAGCAAGTTACAGCTATAAAATTCACATAAGTGAAAAAAAATATTACAAAATGCAACAGATTCCATAGCTGTATCATGTAACAGAACTTTTCATCACAAAGTGTCGGGGTTTGAAAGTACAGTACTGAAATCACTGATAAAAAGCCCATCAGAAAATACTTGAGAAGTTCTACAAGTATGTGAATTTTTTTCAGCGGTGTCAAAAAAACATTGGGAAAAAAAAACTCAAATAGATCTATCAAATCTACTACATCATCAAATTAAATCCTTTTGACCTCTCTCTTCACCCTACAATAACCTTTCTCCAAAGCTAGCTACAAAATGTTTTATTCCTTCTTTTCTGTAGCTGCTTTTTCCCTTCCTCCCAAGCTCTCTTGCTCCTCCCTCTCAGCAAATTCATGTGTCACCTCCTGACCAGCTCTGCCACTGCAGTTTTGCTTCCCAGAGCAAACTCCCCTTACCAGAAACTTGCTCCTTTGTTTTTGGGATTTTTTTTCCTTTGCCTCTTACCTGTTTATCTAGTCATACTGGCTGGAGTAAATGAGATCTGTCAGTCAACATCCTTTCACATGTCCTTATCCAAAAGCCTTAACAAGACATAATTTCCAAGGAATCTGACCTGTGAATAACAAAACTTCCATCCAAAATTTATGGCCCAGTGCTTCCAGTGGCTTGCACATTCTCAATAATGTGGGCTTTCCTATGCCCAACATAAAAATAAATAAATAAATAAACAAACAAACAAATAAATCCTTTTGGTGTAAAGCTGAGCTGGAACAGTTCTGCTATGTGCAGAAAGGAAGATTAATCAAGTTCTTTAGAGACAGAATAATTACTCTATTTGTACTGCATTTGAATTTGTGATGCAAATAGACACCTTATATCATCAGAGTCTGGGAAAGCACCTGAATCACTCAGGGAAGCTCTGGTTATCACACACTTATTATTAGGACATAAACAAACAGAACTCCACAGATACATATCTCACTTTTAAGGCACTTATAGTGTTAAGCTCATGACAGAGGCAGTCACCCTATCCTAATTTGTGCTAGCCCTACCCAAATCCTTTCAGAAGAAAAATCTCTATGTAAAATGAACAAAAATAGCAAATAATTCCATACTGGCCAGTTCAGACACCTTAGACTTCCTTAGGCTCAGACCTTTGACACAGCAAGATACAGAAGTGCAGAATGCCAAATACAAACATCCCTCCTTCTGCAACACACAGCAACTCTTGCCTCTGTGTCATATTGCTAAAGGTAGTTGCTCATTTTAATGAGTGTTTCTTCTTTGCTTCCTTGGAGTGATTCTCAGAGTATGTAGAACAAACCCCTGACTTGCACAAACAGCTCCTGCAAAAAGCTGAAACACCTGTTTGTATATTCTGATTAAAGCAAAAACTCTCTCAGCATTGCCTGCAAGGAGATGGAGAGTCTAAGAAAGATTATAGACTCTAGAAATACTAATGATGATATTTCTTCTCTGGCAAGAGTTCTCAGCTTAAAAATCTTGCCATATTTTGTCTCCGGACTTGGAGACTTACGTGCATACTCTCCTAAATGCTGGTACTGTTAAGGTAAGGAGCAATCAATAACAAATATATCCTAGAATGACTACAAGTAGCAATGGAAACATAAAGAACATTGGTTACACTAGTTTGAGAGAAACAGCACTGCAATAATTTCAACAGTCTGAAATCTGAAAGCACTCTGTTTATAGTGAAGGATTTACTATATGAATCTAAACAATTTGAAATTTTTCTTGTGTGCAGAACAATGAGATTTAACTCATGAAAGTTTTTCAGTTCACCAACTCCTCACACCCTGAAAAAACACTACCTCAATAGATAATGCAAAAGCAGTAGTGGAACAAAGCTAAAACAAATAATACATCATAAATCAACTACTATACTGTACTACTGAAAATTTTTCTTGTTCCATGAGCAACACATTTTCAGCAAAGTTGTCACATAATCTGTATTTCTGGCAAAAAAAAAACAAAAAAAACCACACCAGCATAAACCAGATCCATACTTCCAAATCTCTGTAATTCCATTAACACCTTGATTTTCATCTGCCAGGTATTAAATGTTTTATCTCCATCCATTTTAGGTAAAAAATCCTCTGTCTTAGAATTTTGAATGCCAACAGAGTCTGCAGCAGTAAGGAATCAATACCCTGTCCGCATGCATGCTTTCATTAATTCTTTTGTTCAGGTATCATTATTCAGATTTCCATACAGATCTCGCAAATAGGACATCAGAAGATTTTAAGAAGAATGTCCTTCTATCAACATGAAGAGACAGAGCTTAAAGAAAATTAAGAAGCTATGCAAGTAACAAACTAAGTGCACAGCTTCACTCTGATTCTGTGTCATTTAATCTCATAGTGTGTATGCTTCTCTGAGAATGAAGTCCATGGCCTCATTTCAACAACATAGGTCTCAGACACATACTAAAAGAGATTTTAGGTTAGATATGAATAATATCAAAACTCCACCCTTTCAAACTGCCACAGACACACTTCTGGACAGCTTATATAAATGGTGAAAACAGTGGAAAACCCTCTTCTACCTGACACTCCCTGCGATCAAGATTTTTAGCATAGTGGGCAGCGTCTTAATTTTAGGCAGACTGAAATTAGTCACTACAGCGTAGTTTGCAAGTACATCCACGCACAGTTGCCAATTGAAAATACAGGGAACAACATCCTAGAATTTAAGTACCAGTGCTCAAATTTAACCATGATTTGCATCTTGTTTCCCAGACAAGCCACTAGAGGGTGAGACAATAGCAAAGTTGGTAAGATTTGAGCAGGTCTGTCTCAGGGCGGGCGTTGATGCGAGAGCAGGCAGGGCAGCCTGGGGAAATGAGCTCTCAATAGCTGCTGGTGGCAGCTTACCTGTGCCTCATTCTGCAAGCTGAGACACAGACATCACAGACCACCACACAGCAGGCATATGAGTTCGACAGTCACACAGCAGTGATTTTTTTAAATGTATCAGAGTTGAAGATTCACTGTAAGTGAAGGCATTATTTCAGTGAATTGGTAATAGCTCTCTCTCCTTCAAGTCACCAAGCTGAGCAGGTCACTAATGACTAAATGTTGTTTGCATTTGATGCTAACAGCATACTCAAGGGCTTACTATAAAGCAAATAATTTGATTCTGTCTCTGCCAATGTTGCTAAAAACCTATATCATAAAGAAACCTCAGCAACATTTCTGTTAGCTCTGAATTCACCGTACACTATTACAGTAACCTAATTTCTTAAGAAAATTCCTGTTTTTTTAATCTCTGTAAAATCAAATTCTGACCTGGCAGAAGTGGGCACCATTTCACTGAAGTCCAAACTGATATCAGAGTTGAACTAGGTCGTGCACATCCAAAATCTGTGACAGAAATACTTGATACAGCTCCTAGTACTCTGCATGGAACCAGACTGCACCACTGTCAGCTACGGTTGTACCTAAAGAACTTAACATTTCCTTTATCAAGTCTAGAAACTTGTACATATTAACTGATATCTGTAACTATACATTGCCTATTGCATACAGATGTTGTAGTTCAAAAAGGGAACCACAGGAAAATTTTGCAGAAGTCAGAATAATCTCTGCAGAGTTACACAGTGCTACAGACACATTCTTTAAATATCCATCCCTTTCAGAATGATGGTGAATGAGCTGAAGCATTTTTCTTTTAGATTGACTACTTTTCTCTGGGTTTTCTTCTTCTCCATATTAACCATTGCAAGAGGAAAATTTATGTTAATCTATCTTCCATTTTTATTTACATTGACACACATATTGGCATTTAGGAAACTGGGAAAGCAGAGGCCTTTGTAGGCTCAGGTGGTATTGGACACAAAAAAACTCACCAGCTTCCCCTTTCACCCTCTCACATCACAATTTGTTTTGTTGCACTTGTCCAACTAACAACAAAATAATGTTCTTTTATGGCTCTGTGAACACAGGAACTTTCACAGAAGTGACGACATTTGGAAAGAACCTTTTCAAGAATTTGCAAATGTATTTATTTTCATTGTATTTCTATTCTTTTCTGCTTATTGGAGATTCTGAGCAATTTCTTCTGAAACTGATGAGTTTCTTATGGATTTGAACATATTTTTTTTAAAATAGACTATCTTTCCTTTATGCTTTTACACTATATAAAACATCAGCAATTTACTTATTTAATCAATTGTTTTATTTTTCTTCACTTTTTCACATGGGGCTCTAAATTAAAAAACCCCACATTCAAAAGAGAGAGAAGAAAACTATTTCAAAGATGCTACACACAGAGGTGGTGGGAACAATTATCTGTGATCTCTGTGATTAGGAGACTAACTTGCATAGAGAAAGCAAACTAAAAAGCAGGCTCTGAACCTGCATGATGAAACAAATTTCAACTGGAGGAACAAATTTCACTGTCACCAAAGCAACAGTTTGGCATCCAGTAACAAATCCTCACTGGAGGTGAAGAATTTCTATCTTCACTTCCACTGCTATTACCTGAGATGCCCTTTCTTACTCACTCTTTCTTTACGAAAGAATGATGCATTTGAATGTCTAAATGCACTGAGCGGCACGACAAAAGCTGTGTGGTGGCTCTTATTACCACAGAGGAGCACGGGAAAAGGAGCAGCAATGATTGATTAGAATCTTTATGAAACCACATGCACGCGTGTGCATGCTCATTTTTCAATGCATTTCTGTCCTCATGCACGAGAAATGTCTTCCATGCATATAGGTAAGGCAGAAGGCAAAAGAAGAAGATACATTTTACATCATTAAGTGATGCTATAAGCATGCTAGGAAAATCCTACCTGGCGTGCCCCCGAACTTAGAAGATTTTTTATTGTAGCCAGCAACAGCCAAGAAGCTCAAGAAAAGGAACATATGCATGTATGTACTGGCGATGTATGTAGGGGAAACTGGCTTATTTTCTAAGTAAATAAATTCACAAATTGGTGGTTTTGATGTTTTCTGATGCCTAATGACTATAGCCTTGCTCTTTTTGCATGCAAGAGCCTATATTATATTCACAAACAGAAACCTTTATTTGTATCTATACTTCATAGAAAATGTGATGCCAAATCAGCACCAGGGTATAAGAGCCCCTGACATCTGTAAACCCCTTTTCCTAAAAGCAATTCATGTAATATTCTTGAGTAGGGATGTCCTCTAGCCCTCTAAGGATGAAAACTTCCCTTTGCAGTTAGAAGTCGCACTTTTATTCCTGGTACTCTTTGTAACTGTAATTTCTTCCCCTGTTTATCTCCTGTCAATGAGATAACTCATTACAGTAAACTCCTGTAAATGAGTCTTTAAAAACATTTTTTGTCTTCAGTTTTAATTCATGCTTGTTGTGAAACAGTATGAGCTGCTCTGCACGGAGGACACAGGGTAGGTGCTCACAGCACTGTCTGGTAGCACACCACCAAAATATCTGTATGCGAGGCCACCTTCACGATGAAACTGCTGGGTTGCCTCCTTCAACAGGGAGCTTTGCCAGAGATACAACCCCACACATCTTCTACAAATGCCTTTGTAGAGCTTGGGAAGGAATTAACATAGCTCTGAAAATTCTGCCTGTTTGGCAGTCAGCACAGGAGGCTCAGTGCAGGGTTCCACAGGGAGGAGTCCTGCCACAACAGCACTGCCCAGCATCACCAGCTGATCCTGCTGCCGGCAAGAGAGCTGCAGGGGAACAGGGACTGCAATTAAACAGAAGCACTGGGAGCACAAGTGCACATACAAACACCTACCTGCCAGAAATCTGAAGACCACAGACTTTACAATACATTGCACACAGAATTAGATAATAGGGCAAAGGAAATGACAAAAAAAGAGAAGCATTAAATGTGAATTCCAGAGAAATTCAGGACATACCAGTACTGAGCTTTGGCAGATGTAGATATATATTCCTATGTTATTCTATATTTACTAATTAACCTGGTTGCAAGTAAATATATTCAGGATCAATTAATTAAAAACAATTTAAAGATTAAATCTAATCCTTAAACAATATGATTGCAAGATCTTACAAACACTCATTTTAATAAATGAAAAAGACAGGAGCTTGACCCTTGAGTTTGGCAATATTTGTTGCAGGGATTTAATCTTCAGTCCTGGACTCTGCTCAAAGACAAACAAAAACAACAGGAAGCCTAATTTCACTTTAGTTGACTGAAATTAAAAAGAGCAGCCAGTCTGTTTTGGCTTACATCAGAAAATACCTCTGTGCATAAATGGCTGCTTTGTTCTTCCACAAAGACTACCCCCATCTTTGGCCAAAGGTAAACCACTTCTCAAGTCTTCCTACATATTTTCTTTTCTAGGTGAGAATCTATCATAAAGAAATAGTAGCAGAAGTCATTCAAATTGCAGTAGAATCCCTACTCTACAAATAAACATTTTTCTTTATCTAGGGCCACTTTGCTTGCATTTTAATTAGCTTGTGGAATGTCTTCTTACACACAGTCACCTCCTTCAGCTTCTTACAATTCTGTGCCTCCAAAAAGGCAGAGCAGAGCACGTCTTCCTTGCATAACTGAATTACGTGGGGATCACTTAAAAACCAGGAAGCATAGAGAGGATGGAGAGTGCTGCCACATCTGAGTGTTAATTGGTATGTGATAAGTGTGCAAAAGCAGACTTTCTGCAAACACCTGTCTGCAGCATCCGGCAGCTGTTTAATTTCCTACTCAGTAAAACTACAACAAGAGATTAAACCCTATCCCAAGCTGATCTAATATACATTTGGATTAAATCTGATCTAGACTTTTCCTATTTTCAGAGACACTTAACACAATTTAATTCCCAGTATATATTTCCTTTCTCTGCCATTTTTCATGTAGACTTTGCAACCTTTATTCATGTCCCCTAATAAAGTAATGGATCTCTAAAAGGCAGATATTCAGGCTAAAGTACTTTAAAGATAACATAGACTGGTAACTGTACTTCAGAAGCAAGGAAGGTCTTGACTATTTCTTTACTGATCTGACCTAAAACAAGACAGCTCTTCACACTAAGCTTGGCTCATTTATGTCCTCCGACCATGCATGTCACAAAGCTGGGTCTCTGGTGAACTCCACAGGAAGAATAACCTACAAGTTTTCTTTACAGAGACTGGAGAGAAATACTCACCATTATGGGGCTATATTAGGACAGAGGTCTAAGACTTCAGACAATTAGCATTAAATGAAAGCTTGAGTAAGAGTTGGAAAATATAGTTCTTTCTAAAAAAGTCACTTTGAGACAATTCACATAATAAAGATAAAAGTGTAACAGTACATTGCACAGAAAACTCACTCAAGTTCTGGCTAGTTCAGTACAGAAACCAAGTCACATTGAACATGCCAACAATCAGCTGGAAATCAAAGCCAGTGGCAGAACATTTTCACCAGTGTATATATTTAGAATTGTCCTCTAAAAATACTTCTTTAATAATTCTCATAACTGGTCTGTGAGCAACACGTATTTTTTCTCTCTTCAGAGCAATTTGAAAAAAACAGTAAAGTGCTTTGTCTTGGCTTACAAATCAACAGAGAATGAAGACAGTGTCTGGAGCAAAATCTTATGAGAAGAGTCTGAGGGAAGGAGGATCGTTTACTCTGGAGAAAAAGACACTCAAGGGAGACCTCACTGGTCTCTACAACTACCTGAAAGGAGGTTGTATTGATGTGTGAGTTGGTCTCTCCTTTCATGTCTCAAGTGACAGGAAATTACCTTAAATTGAGCCAGGGGAGGTTCAGATTAGACATTAAAAAAAAACTTCCATGAAAGTGGGGTTAGGAATTGGAGTAAGTTGCGCAAGGAAGTGGTGGAGTCACCATCTCTGGAAGTGTTCAAGAGGCATCTGGATGTGGCACTCGGGGAAATGGTTGATGGGTGATTGTGGTGGTCCTGGGCTGACAGCTTGGCTGGATGATCTTGATGGTCTCTTACAACTTTGATGATTCACTGAAAACTTAAATGGCCAATTTAAAGTATTAACATTTCTTTGTATCTGCTTTCAACTTCACCTTCAAACTGCCACAAATCTGAATTGTGCCAAGGGTGTGTTTTGAGACACAAAATGTCTCTTTTTTCTGTTTCTAGTTGGGTGTATGTTTGCAGCTTCTTTACAACCTTGGGTCTCAGTTCTAGTTTTGAAAATATAGGCACTCACTGCTTTAGACCTTGCCAACTTGGCTAGGATCCATTTTAGAGTCTGCACGGTGACTGAATAAATGAGACATATATAAAACTGTGCCTGCCTATATCCAGAAAAGCTACATCAAATCCTCAAGAAAGTAACAGGTAAATAGGATACAACATCTTGCTCACAGATGCACCCTTGGTACGCTAATATATCAGCGAAGTTTTACCTCTTTTCACATTCAAAATAATTATTTTCTAGAGGGGGTTCAAAACAAACTTCCGCAGTTCAAAACAAGCTTCCGTATGCCTGAGTTTTGCAGTTAAAGACTATTCTCCTGCTTCATTAGAGTATGGAAATGCTTTTTTAAAACTCAATTAATAGTGAAATTGGTGTAATTTTTGCATGGGCTTATACTTTTGTTACCACGTAAGAATAGTTGATTTTCCAGTTCTCTCTGCAAGGCAATAGGAAAGCACGAAGCTGCCCTTGCCACTTCCTTGGGAACATGAAATATCACATGCACTGCTTTTCCCTTAGAATCAGAATCACAGAATATTCTGAGTCAGAAGGGACCCACAAGGATCATTGAGTCCAGCTCCTAAGTGAATGGCCCATAAGGGGATGAAACCCATGACCTTGGGGTTATTAGCACCACTCTCTCACCTACTGAGCTCATCTCAGTGGCAACATGCTTCTCTGTTACTGCCTCCTGCATAGCTTATGACCAGCAGGGTCCATCTATTTTACTGTATTAATCTGGTTTTTCACATCTGATTGCTACTTTCAGTTATGAACTAAACAAACACAGCTTCAAACCACAGAAAAAAATAACACAACAGAAATTGTAAGTTGCAAGATGGCATAAAATGCCCAGCACTCAAATCAACCCCAAATTTCCCAGGTTTAAAACTGCAAATCTAACATTCCTATGGACTATGGTTGTCTTCAACATTTACAGAAAAATGACACAAAGTTACTGTGTTATTTTAAAAATACAATCAAATTCTGCATGCATGAAAATTTGTCATTAAGAGTCTGTACCTATCTTTACTAACTCTGCTAATTTTTAGCATTAGTCAGAAAAAAATCCACAGTGTAATTTCTGAAAAATAAATGGGAAGATTCTAGATCTTGATGGAGCATCATTTAATTGAGCCCTTTGGATCCACAGAAAGAGAATAATTTGTATCAGTCTCACCTTTCTACTGTAAATCATGATTTGTAGGTAGCAGGCAAGCAGCACAGCATTTCTGGTAGCCTGTAGGACGCAGTGGTGAATGGGAAAGCAGACTGCCCTGCAGTGACATGCATATTCACACAGTAGAAAGCAGCACTACACATCCAAGCAGGCCTCCTGTGGCATGCTTTAATTCAAATTATTATCTCAGCTTGCATAATTTTTTTTAAGGGATTCAAAAACAAAGAAACAAACAAAAAAGTAGAAGTTTGGTGTGAAACACAAAATTGCATTAGTCTGTCTTCATCTACTGGGCCACATCAAATGCAGCATTATCAGCAGGTCAAGGGAAGTGATTCTCTTGCTCTGTTCTTGTGAGAACCCATCTCAAGTTCTGCATCCAGTTCTGTTGCTCCCAAAATAAGAAAGACATGAAACTGTTGGTGACAGTTCAGAGCAGGTGCACAAAGCTGGTAAGAGAACTGGAGTACCTCCTCTATGAAGACAGATGGAGAAAGCTGGGGCTGTTCGGCCTGGAAAAAAGAAGGTTGAGAGGACACCCCACAGGAACCTTCCAGTATCTGAGGGGCCTACAGGGAAACCAGAGAGAGACTCTTCATCAGAACTGCAGTGATAGGACAAGGAATAAAGGATACAAATTGAAAGGGGGGAAATTTAGGATAGATATGTAGAAGAAATTATCTGCTTAGAGGGTGTTGAGGCACTGGAACAGGTTTCCCAGAGAAGGTGTGGATCCCTGGAAGTGTCCAAGGCTGGGCTGGACGGGGCACTGAGCAACCTGATCTAGTGGAAGGCATCTCTGCTCATGAAAGGGGGGCTGGAACTCAATGATCTTTAAGACCCCTTTCAACCCTAACCACTCTATGTTTCTATGACTTACAACTGCAGTGGTGTATGAAAGTCCAGGAGTGAGGTCCAGGTGTTGTTCACTGCATCCAGCAAGGTTTCCACTGCTTCATTGTGGAATGAAACTTTGGTCTCTGCACACTAATCAGATGCAAATCCATGATATGGGGTGTTTCTTAAAAAAAAAAAAAGTGAATCTTCTAAGTATTACTACCTCTGTATTCAAAGAAGCTGATAAAGTAACTAAACCTGAGAATTTCCTAAAATCCATCAACAATACTGAAATGAGCCGTCCATAGTCAAAATCTCTTGGGTCAGTTGCCAAAGCAGCCTGTTAGACCTATATGCATTTAAAATGTGAGAATTTAACATTTGTTGTAGCACTGGTCATTCAGTCTACTTTAATGCATTTCTGGCATGTAAATGATGCACATTTAGCCTGTTCTCTGTGTGGGGCTGATTTTCACCTCAGTGCATAAAACACTTAATTATAAAACATGTCAAGTTTCCAAACAAGAATCAGAAGCTCTCCAGAAATACCTTAGGACTGATTTTGAAGCACTCTAGCAAAGAAAACAAAAAGTGAACAACATCTGTCTAGCTCAGAAGGATAAAAAGGAAGAAGATTCTGCAGGCACACAACAAAAGAGATGTTTAAAGAGGGATTTGAAGGGGAATAATAGAGAAAACCGAGATAATATTAGGATAGTGCTTTCAAAATGAAGGAGAAGAAAATGCCTATATGCTTCCATACAGGCAAGACTTACAGAGAGTTTGGAGGAAAGAATCAGCTCACTAATAAACTTGAGATGACAGAGAAGAAGAGTGTATTCTATGAAAGACTTTCAAAGTGCAGTGATGCATGTTAATGTGATGCAGAAAAGGCTAGGGGACAAAAGCACAGAGGCAGGTGACTATTCACTGAAGCTGCAGTGGTCATAGAAAGTTTTGATGTTCAACTGAACCCTCTTATTCCCATTTCTTAGAGGAAAATATTGCATTAAGTACAAGGAAGAAGCAGTATAACACAGTTAAAAAGAGACACTTTAAAATTCAAATCTGAGAAAGAAAAACCATGAAAGAGGATTCCACAGGGTGCCTCCATTCTGATGGAGGTGAAAGAAGCAGAAATCAAATGAAGGAAGACTTAGCAAATAGTCTGGATAAGCTGCTGTTCCGGCAGACCCCCACTTCAAATCAGGGACTGAATAATGGGGAAATGAAGTCCAGAGAGGCTCGTTAACACAAGTACCAAAGAGAAGAGACATCTGCAGCACAGGTAACCCTAAGGGCGCTGGGATCCTGCCTGGGGAAGAACTAGCACAACCCAAGGGTTCAGTTTCCTTAGAGACTGAGCTTTAACATAACAGACTCATTTTAACTAATACTGATGCATTTGAGCTAATGCTGCTAGGGAAACAAAAGCCAAGCTCTCAAGCTCTTTTCTAAACATCTGCAGGATGCATATGTGCACATGCAAAAGGATGAACATCACTGAATGCTTCCCTTTTTGCTTTTAATTGCATAATTTATCTAAGATACTTAATATATACTCTGTATTTCCTTACGTAATGACAATGCAGCTTAGCTAAAAAGCCAAAGTGTGATGAATTTGTATGCACACCAACCCCCTCCCCTTTATTAATATCTGTTGGTGATTGCCATGTGATTCTCAGGACCCGGGTTCTTTCTAATTTACTGTATTGTACTGACAATTTCTTATGATTTCTTGCACTAGGTTTTTTTCCTAAGGAAGCAGTAATAAATAAATAAATTTTGAGGCTGTGATCTTGCCTGTCATCCAAAGCATGTTCACAACACTGAAGAAGAACATGGCATGCAGCCCACACTCTGCTCCTTTCTTTCAGTATCTGAACTAGCCTAGCTATAGTTTAAAGATAAAGCATCTCTACGTTTCACTCCAGTATCTCATCACAATTTGTATTGCAATTACAATACAGATCTACCCCAGTTGTGTCTGTCTGGAGATCCCAGCCTAGCTATAAGTTTGCCAACATTTTGGTTGATTTCCTCTGAGGACATTTAATTCAATTAGTATATGGTGGCTGGCATTTCACAGGTGGATGAAAGATAAATCGTGCACTCTTGCATTTGTGTATTGAAGATTTCTTTTTACACAGATTGGAAAGTGTGATATGGACTGAACTAAACTTGAGTTTAGAAAAGAGCACAGGAATAGACCCTTTCTTGTAAAAAAGACAAAATTCCTTCTCTCTCTATAGAGTCCAAGTGTGTGTATGTGTCCACATACCTTTCCTCTTCTCTAGCATTTTCTTGCCTTTGACACTTAAATCTGGAAAGAGGCTGGTTTGTTTTTTTTTTTTCTTTTTAAGCAGTTACTATTCCTACTGCTCCATTCATTTTTAACAACCTACATACTAAAAGGCTAATTTATCATTCTATATGAATGAGCATTGGTGCTTCAATACTTCTCTGCAGTGAACTGCATTTTTTTCTACCCATTTGGACATACTTTCTCCTGCTAAGCACTTCAAAAAACTACTCAGCTACAGATTTTTTTCCTGAACTAAGGCCTTAATTCATTACTAAACACTGTAATGATTACGAAAAGTAATGATATTTGGTATGATATTATAATTAGGCAGCTTGAGTAAGTTTCACTTTCAGTATGTTGCAGAACTGAGGAGAAAGTGCTGGTCCAAACACAATAAATATTGTTTGGACAATATTTAAAGCCAGGAAATAAATGCACAAACAAAATTTATCTTATTTCACACTTTTTATCCAAGGTTCTATTTTAAAGGAGGTAAACATAATTAACTATTAGGTTAACTCACATAGAATATTGTTTCATTCTGTAGCCAGCAATACATGCCATGCCACATTAGTACCAAAAAATTATTGGAGAAACCCAGTTCAGAAGTAATCCATATATGCCAAGTGCAGAGCAAGAACTGCCTTTTGCAGGCAAAAAAGGAGGGTATATCATCCTGGGAAAAAGGGGCAGGTCACTTAGGAAGTGTTTAAGGATGTTGGGTCATTAGAGAGGCAAAAGGTCAATTAGCACTTAATCTGGCCACTTCTGTAAAGGATAATAAAAATGATTTTATAAACACATTAACAGCAAAACAAGGGGCAAGGAAAATCTCCACTCTTTATTGGGCACAGGAGGGAATATAGTCACCAAGGATGAGAAAAAGGCTGAGGTACTTAACACCTTCTTTACCTCAAGTCTTCAATAAGACAGGTGATCCTCAGAACAACTGGCCTCCTGAGCTGGCAGACAGGGATGGAGAGCAGAACAGCCCCCCAGTAATACAGAATGAAGCAGTTAGTGAACTGCTGAGACACTTAGATGCTCACAGGTCTATGGAAACATAGGATCCATCCTAGGGTGATGAGGGAGCTGGTGGAAGAGGTCACCAAGCCACTCCACATCATTTATCAGCAGTGCTGGCTAACCAGGAAGGTCCCAGATGACTGGAAGCTGGACAATGTGATACTCACCCACAAGAAGAGCTAGAAGGAGGATTCAGGAAAGCTGGATCCTATCAAGGTTATGGAACAGATCATCTTGAGTGCCATCATATGGCACCTGCAGGATGGCCATGGTATCAGATCCAGCCAGCATGGATTTAGAAGGGGCAGGTCCTGTCTGACAAACCTGATCTCCTTTTATGACCAAGTGACACATCTGGTGGATGTGGGAAAGGCTGTGTCTGCCTGGACTTCAGCAAAGCCTTTGACACTGCGTCCCACAGCACACTCCTGGAAAAGCTGGCAGCACACGGCTTGGACAGGAGCATTCTTTGCTGGGTTAGGAACTGGCTGGTGGCCGAGCCCAGAGAGTGGTGGTGAATGGTGCCACATTCAGGTGGTGGCCGGTCACTGGTGATGTCCTCCAGGGACCAGTGCTGGGCTGTAGCATCCCATGAACTCTCCCACCTTGGTCAATCCCCAGGCCCTCAGCCCTGGAAACATTAACTACTTACCACAGAGTCATCTCTCCCAAAGGGAAAAACAGTCTTCCCCATGGACTTGGTGTCACAGCTTCCTCTGGTTTCTCCTTCCCCTGTCACTGGCTTGGTACCCCGGCGGCCGCCCTGCTTCCCCTGGTGGCCAGGCCCCTCTGCCCAGCCCTTAGCTCTGCCCCCACCCCTTCCCCTTTATAAGCTGCCTGCTCCACGGGGTTCATTCTCTTTCCCCGGGTTTGTCCTTCAGTGACTGCGGTACCCTGCTGGAATAAAACTCTGCAAAAGAGCCTTTCTTGTCTCTGTCGCTGAGCCAGCTGCGGTGAGTGTTGAGTGGAGGTTTGACTGCATTGCCTGAATGTTAACTCAGCCTGCTTTTCAACAGGAGAGGCTTGCTGGGGACAAGAGATAGGCAGCAGCACTGGGCCCAGTCCTGTTTAATACCTTTACTGTTAATCTGGATGAGTGGATCAAGTCTTTCCTTAGTAAATTTGCAGAAGACACCAAGTTGGGTGCAAGTGTCGATCTGCTGAAGGGTAGGAGGGAGCTGCACAGGCTGGATGAAAGGGCTGAATTCAACAACACAGATTTTAACAAATCCAATTTCCAGGTCCTGCACTTTGGTCACAACAACCCTCTGCAGCATTACAGGCTGGGGATTGAGTGTCTGGACAGTGGCCAGGCAAAAAGGGACCTGGGGGTACTGACCGACAGCAGCTGAACATGAGCCACTGTGTGCCCTGGTGGCCTAGAAGGCCAATGGCATCCTGGTCTGTATCAGGAATAGTGTGGCCAGCAGGAGCAGGGAAGTCATTCTTCCCCTGTACTTGGCACTGGTGAAGCTGTACCTTGAGTGCCGTGTCCAGTTCTGGACCTCCGAATCTATTAAGGATGTTGAGATGCTTGAGTGTGTCCAGAGAAGGGCAACAAGGCTGGTGAAGGGTCTGGAGCACAAAATTTAAGAGGAGTGGTTGAGGGAGATGATGTTATTCAGCCTGGAGAAGAAGCAGCTCAGGGGAGACCTTATCACTCTCTACAGCTGCCTGAAAGAAGGCAGGGGTCAGTTTCTTCTCCCAGGCCAGGGAGAAGTGACAGGACAAGAGGACATAGTCTTAAGCTGCACCAGGGGAGGTTTAGGTTGGGCATTAGGAATTTCTTCAGAGAAGGAGTGACTGGGCATTGGAATGGGTTGCACAGGGAGGTGGTGGAGTCACAATCCCTGGAGGTGTTTAAGAAAAGACTGGATGTGGCACTCAGTGTCTAACTGACAAGGTGTGTTAGGTCATAGGTTGGATTCAATGATGTCAAAAGTCTTTTCCAGCCTAATTGATTCTGTGACTCTGTAATGCTGCAATGAAATTCCCACAAGGATTGCAAAGCAACAAGCTTTTTCAGCAACAAAAGGATACACATAATGCTTCTATCCTACCTACTACTTCTCAAGTGCTGAAAACATTGGTAAGACTTACTTAAGTAAACAATGTGTAAATCTAATAACCTGTATGATTTTACATTTTGTTGCTAAAGTGATGCCTTTCAAGTAGATGAAGTAAAGAGTTTATCTCATTCTCACTGAAATAACATGCTTTCAAGAGATCATAGTTCCTAAATATTGAAGCTGTATTTACAAACAAGGCAAAACAATTCTCCAGAACAGGCAAGGAGGCAAATGCTCTGTTTCAACACCTGACAGATACCGATCCCTATATCCTTGTTAATTCTAGTCAATATTGCATGATTCATCTTTTCTAACAAATAATTAGGAGTTTTTAGACCCAAAACTTCCTCTGATCCCCGAAGTTCTGAATTTCCAATCTTCCAAGAAATTTACAAATAAAACTGGAAAAACTGAAGATATGTTTAACAATAAGAATGAAAAGAACATTGATTATTTTTTTTTATTCCATGCAGCTATCCCATCTGATTCTTAGAATTAATTTTGTGCTACAGAGAATCAGCCTGAGTGGCAGGCATAGGGGATTTAGGCAATTCAGTCTTTATTACTGGATCATCAATGTCCCTGAAAAGTCTGTAGTTAGAACTGAATTCAGTTGCCTACAAGTCATATAAGAAGTATAGACAAATCTAACTTTCTTTTATAATAAATAAATAAAAAATGAATAGCCAACAAAAGCTCAGTCTATCCAGCTGGATTCTTTCAGGTTCAGCTTGGGTCTCCCTGTCTGACTTACCCTTAACAATTTCCTTACTCATTCAGTCAATACAGAAAAAAAAAATATATAAACAAAGCAGATGTGTTTATGCACAAATTAACCAAATGGTTCGTGTCATTCCTGTTACAATGTCAGCATTTATTGAAATTGTTGATATGTGTATGCACGTAAGACACACAATATTGCTAAATACATGGCTGATATTTGGTAAGTAGGGCAGGTAGTGAAAGTGGAACAAGACACTCTGCTCTCATTTTCAATCTGGGCAACCAGGAGAATTAGAAGGGTTAAGAGATGGTTAAATTAGGGCCGAATTTGACCCAAGGATGTTAGAAAGCTGAAATTGTAATCAACATTTTGTTACCTACAGCTTTAAACACAGTCCTTATACAACACCACAATGTCAATCCACAAAGTCAATTACCTGTATGTTCACTTCAAATCTAAATACAACACTGCAACAGCACTGTGGTGCAACAAGAACATGCAATTTTTTTCCCAGTCTCAACCTTTTCTTCTACTTTTTATATTGCATAACATCTAAAGACAAGTAAGGCAAGTAGTGAAGTCACATGGGTGGAGCCCCTAGCTCTCCTAGAAGAATAAGTTTGACACCCCTGCTCCAAATTAGGTGAGCTAAGGAAAAGGATCATAGCATTAGAGCTCCTCCTGGAATTTAAAAAAGGATCCACACTTCATCTGCAATTTTGTAAGGCTTAAAAGAGCAAAATCTAGGATTACAGATGTTTTTCCTTCCCCTTTTTTTTTCTGTCCCTGTAGTGTGTTCACAACAATCTTCTCAAGCCAGAGCACAAAAAACTCCCTCTTCTCCATCCTCCTCCCACTTCTCACCTCCAAACAGGAATGCTGGAATGGATTTTCTCCTCCCTCCCTGGCACGATACATTTACTAAAAGACAATGCCAAAACTGTTTCGATCATTCCCTTTTTCTGGTGTTACTGTGGGTCCTATGAGATCAGGTGCAAAGGAGCAACTTCTAAATTATACATCTTCTTGGGAGAGAAGAGGGAGGTCATTAAAGAAGACAGGAGAAAAAGGCTTCCAATGCAAAAGTAAGCCAGATAGGAAAATGCTGGGAAGACAGAAAATCAGAGGGCGAGGGAAAAAGAACAAATGCCCAAACGCTGTTTACACACACAAAAACACACACTTACACATGGTTAATAGTCTAATAGTCTATTAATTGAAGTGAACAACTTATCCCAGGTCTTAAGCTTCCACTAAATACCTTAACATGAAAATTTAGCTGATGGAACAGATTTGCTTTTCTGATTATATACCACTCTTCACAAACAGTTGTACGTTTTGGCATTGCTAACTCTACATAATGTAATACTTAACCTGCTCCTGGGGCACATAATCTCAGTTTATGTTCTTGTGATCAAATCCTTCCTGATGCAATCTAAGAAGTACTTCAATTCATTATCAGTCATGACTGGGTATAATGAAAAAGCAAGTACACATTCTCGTAGGTACAACCCATGAAAGCTTTTGAATTTTCTGGGAGTCAGAGGATATTGTTCACCTTGTGTTCTCAGTAAATTATATATTTGCCTCGATACAGAGAAAATAGGCCTTTACAGGCACTTCTACCAATTCATCAAAATGAAGCACTGAAAATGGCAGCTGGATTCTTCAGCACAGAAGGTAAGAGCAGTATTACCTCGCAGTTTGCACAATTCTGGGTCATGGTACTGATTTCATTTGGCTTCCTTTGTCCATGGAATTATATGCAGGAACATCTCTCCTCAGCCGGAATCACACAAGATCACTGTGGTATCCCATACAGACACAATATATGACTGCAATAGTGTTTTCTTGTGAAGTCAGACATTTCATGAGTCTAATAAAAGCACTGAAAAACTCAACAACCTGTGTTCCACATTTTGCCTGGATATGATACACATCCTTTTCTTTTCCCCTGGCATGACACACTAAGATTACTGTTGCTTGACAAAGAAACCAGTGACTGACACTGCAGGTTCTACATTCTTTCACAGAAGTCTCTTCAAACTGAAATAATTTCTTGTCATGCATTTTTGAACTCAGCTCATAGCTGAGCAACACAATGTCCTTTTAACTTTGCATCCTGGTTTAGCACATTTTGTATGGTGTGCCTTGGTTCTGAGTGAAATTGAACTTATACTTGAGTCTAGGAAAATGGATTATTTTGGCAGTACTGTGCTTCAGCAGACAATTCAGAAGCTGATGTGACCCTACACTTTGCAAGGACTTTTTCAATATTGTAACATTTCACTCCTCCCACACACTTTATTAAGCAATAATACTGATAAAATAACAAAAGAATATTCTTTTTCATTGCAATTTCAAAACCTGATTTCTGCTTATGTGTTTACTCTTCTTTCAGGCATGTCTACCACAACTTGTAATGGAGTGTACAAGTACACGTTTCTTACCATGAATACAAGTCAACCTGCAAAACATATTTTGAATTAATAAACTTGAGTGATTGCAATTAGGACACCTATACTCTGCTGCATCTGTTAAGAGATACATGCCATGCAAATTATGCATGTACAAGGGATTCCCCTAATACAGGATGTATTTCATCTTTCTTTTCCTGATTTTATAAACAGCTCAGAGCAGATAACACAGAAAAAAAATGCCAGCAGGCAGTCAGATATTCCAGTGAATAAATGGTATATCTTACTTGAATAAGTGCTATTGGCCAAGAAATGTTTGCTAACATTAAACAACAAAATTTTTGAAGGCAAACAATCAGTTGGCCAATGCAGTAAGAAATAATTCACTGAATAAAGTATTTACTGTAAATTATTCTCTAGCACAAAAATGAATTGTTCCATTTTGGCCTTTAAAAGCTGTGGAATTCTACATTCCATAGCTATATGAAGTTAATAATAATTGCAACTTATATTGATAACCCACTCTAAATCACCCCAATCCGGTTTATTCCAATACTGCACAGCAATTTGAAAAAAAAAAAAAAACCCAAACAGATAAAAGAGTCTATAATCTATAATCTATCCACTTTTAACAATATCTCCATTGCCACAAACACATAGAATCCTCAAATACTACATTTTATATTCAGTTCTTTGAGTTAGCTGAAACCTATGTAAAATCGTGAGTTGGCAGAGGCTCTCTATTGTCTGTGCCCCTAAGAGGGCACCTTGTTTATTCCACAAGTGCATGAAACAGTTGCAATCTGTGAATTATGAACAGGTCCAGGGGTTTGCAAAAAGTGTTTGGAGTACTGATATGCAGGGCTTATTTCTTCTAAGTTGAGAGATGTGTACACTGTGCACGCACCCCCTAGTAAGCTCTTCTATGACAGGCATTCCATACATCATTGCAGGCCTCTGAACAGTAAACACAGGTCGGAGTTACATGACCTTGTTGCTTGGTTCTGCAATACTTTACACTACTTTAAAAAAAAAAAAGGGATTGTTCCTGGCATGTCCATTGTGGATGTGATAAGTAGTTAAAATATACCAATAGGTGTAGACATAAAAATACTCCATTAAAACAAAATTGCATATTACTTTAAAATATCTATTATAAAGCTATCACCAGACCACCATCAAAAACTCATCAGGAATATTATTACTCCAGCATCTCCCTTAAAATGACTTCACCAGGTTTGTACTCTATCCCTGTAGTTTCACCTCAGTGTGCAACTTCCTAAAAGGTTACCCTTACCAGAATTCCAAGTTCTTTAAATTTAACGTCATTAGAGGTTTCAGAATTGTTTAAAGTCAAGCAATCCTACTGCAAGATAAGTAGCAATTTTTCCATAAATGAATATTCAAAAACCTAAATTTATGGCATGAAATTGCAAAACTCATGTTACCATTTTATAATTCAATCA
The DNA here is from genome assembly GCF_017590055.1 of Onychostruthus taczanowskii. NCBI lineage: Eukaryota > Metazoa > Chordata > Aves > Passeriformes > Passeridae > Onychostruthus > Onychostruthus taczanowskii. Next base: position 12,320,819 of record NW_024497629.1, on the reverse strand, counting down.
AGGTACATGCAATATAGTTAACAACTGCGAAATGACCATAGAAAAATGTGGCATGTTACTAGGCAGTAAAAAAAAAAGTTTTAATCCATTTATCAGCCTGAATATTCAATATCTGTATACTGAACTCATTCTAATATGGGATCTAAGCCTTTGGGAAGTATCTTTCCAGTTATGTGACCCTCAGGGATTCCTAATCTAGTCACAGTTTTTGTGTCCCAGCCTACATCAACTTTCAAAACCAGGGCTAGAGTGCCTTTAAGGAAAACAAGTGGTAAAGTTACCTATAAAATCTGCTATTTGTGTGGATTTCTCAGACCTAAAAAAGGTACAGTATTCTGAAGAAAATATATTTACATACAAACACATATTTTTCTGACAATGTATAATCAAAAAATGAACAAAAGCCCCCAGGCTCAGTGCTGCTCCAGGTATGCAATGGGAGGAGCCCTTTGGAAGCCCTAGCTTCAGAAGAGGAGTGACGCATTACAGCGGCTCTCTCCACCCAGTCTCACCCCAGCCAGGCCTAGGTAACAACACACGTGTTTGGTACCCAATTGCACAGACTGGTGTAGTGATTTGGAGCAGATCCTTAGTCCAGAATACAGATCTTGGAGACAGGTTTGGCAATCAAATGGCAGTGCAGGGAGTGGTACAGATGCAGGCACTGCACTGGAAGGCTGTTTTCTTCACTCCTCTCAGGCACTGTCTGACCCCAGAACATGCAGAGGTTTTTGGCGTGCCTCTGCACCCCTCAGGGCAACATGCAGAAGTCCAAGCAAGCGTCTCTTTTTCAGGATCAAGTTGGTCGTGTATTTTTGTTCTTCTAGCTTTCAGGGCTCACAGGAGAAGATATGGCAAAGGATGCAGCCTTAAAGAGCAAGCTTGGGCAGCTGGGGTAGAAGGTGAAAATCTAAGTCTTACTATTACCATTGCTATGACGTGTTAACACACATGCCTGGCTTTTCTTAGAGGGACACCCTAACGTACACATAGCCTGGGCCCCTCACTACAAGAGTCATTGAGGAGCGAGTCCAGACAAGGGCAAAGGTGCTGGTGAAGCATCTGGAACACAAGTTCTGTGAGGAGTGGCTGAGGGAGCTGGGGGTGTTTAGCCTTGAGAAAATGAGGCCTAAAGGGGACTTTATTGCTCTTTATGATTACTTGAAATTTAGTCATGTGGGAGCAGCCTCTTCTCTCAGGTAACATGCAACTAGACAAGAGGAAATGGCCTCAGGTTGTCCCAGAGGGGGTTTTGACTGGATATCAGGAAAATTTTATTCCCTTGAAAGGATTATCAAGCATTGGAACAGGCTGCACAAGGAAATGGTAGTATATATGTATACATAAAGACAGCTGGACCTTACACCGATCAGCCTCCTGCTGATGTAAGCTGTATGTAAATGAACCTGTAAAGTAGCCTCAACACAATCAAAATACAGATGAAATCTAGTTAGCGACTAACAAATTACTCATTATGTGTCTGCATTATCTGAAATTCCAAAGGATCCAGCCAGGCACTCCAGGTCCTTTGTCCCTCTACTACATCTTTCACAAGCACATTTAAATATTGGTTTAAATGAAACTAGGGACTAAAGATAAAAAGACAAGTTTCTCACTTAAGATTGCGTCCTGTTTCTCAGATCATGAAGCTATGTCAGTAGAAAGACCTGGCTCAAAACTTCCATTGCATTTAATTTGGAGAGGTAAAGAGTTCTGAACACTGCACAGAGATTTAAATCCTCATGTGCACCCACAGGCAAAATTTTGTGTGGGTAGATGAAAGCAAACTCTCTTACGTAATTCCTTGCCTACGTGACGTTCTCACAGCACTCTTTAAAAGCAAAAGTAATGATTTTTTTGCTCCTGTGTTTCCTCCCTACAACCTAAATTTGCTCCTGCTTATTCCTCCCAGCTGGCATTAACTGTTTTTGAGCTCTGAATTTCTATTCACCCAGGGCAGCACTCAGCTCACCAAGCATATTTCACCTGTGCTTTTCAGCAAGATTCAATTCTAAGCTGGTGTCTGACACAGTGGATCAGCATATTAACACATGAACCCTGCTCACGCTATGGTGTGATTTCCAGCCTCTGTCTCACAGCCAGTTTGCAGACTCTGTTGTTGCAGATAAAAGGTGCTGTTCTTCAGAGAGATTACACTGAAGCAAAGAGAGCAGCCCTCCAAACTAAAATTGCAGAGTGGCACACAGGGCATCTTTTTAAAGCTGTACAAAGGAATTATGAACCTAAATCCTCGAAGATTAAAGACAGAGTTGCACTCAGTTATCAAATGCTTTTCTACATATAAGCAACATTGAGATTCTAATTAATTTCACACCTTGAAATACCATAACAAACTTTCAAACCAACATTTTGCATTTCTTTTGTGTATTTTATTTTTGTTTAGCACACACGGTATTTTTCCTGTACACTAGGTAGGTTAAATATATTGCAGTGTGAAAAAGGACTTTCTGATTGTATTTTAGTAAAGACTTGTTCATGTAACTTTACAGGTCTGTTTAGGAAATTAATTTCTAAGAAAAAAATTGTTATTGCTTTCAATCCCGTAACTGTAATGCATCTTTTATCAGTTCCAGCCAACTTCCCTTTCATTTAAATGAAAAAAGTTAGGAATGTAACAAAATTTCTTGTTCTCCAGGTTGACTTCAGTGCTATGTGCCAGCAGACCTAACAGTGCCCAAGCAAACACATGAGCTTGTAAGTCCAGAAAGTCTTTTTTTTCTATATTGCATTAAATAGAAAACTATTACTTGTTTTCTTTCCAATGCAGGTGGCAAGAAGGCAGGTGTTATAGAAAATAAAGGCCTAATAGGAGAGACAGAAGAAATTTGTTAGATGAAACAATGGGTAGTAAAAGGTGTTAATTACTTCAATACACCAGCTCTTTTTTTTTTTCCCTGTTTTAATTACTCTCTGGTAAATAATTCCTTTCCTAAACTTGTTTTTTATCATCCTATCTCGATTTCTCATTTAGGTATTAATCGATTACTCTGTTTTCGTCTGAGGACCAGCACTCTACCATTCTGTCCTTATCACATTTCTTTTTCAGTTCAGAAGTCAGCAGGATTGCTGATCCAAGCAAACTGAAAGGTGACTGATGACCATTTTACGTTAATGACATTTGGCTTTTACGAGGAGTTATATACACTGCAAAATAAATAACGCACACAAATAATTGTGCACGGTATATTAAGAACTCCAGTACTGTTTTCAAAAGAATGTTATGTGATCTGAATGTAGGCATTGGGATAAAGAACACATGAGTGCTGTCTATGCCACAGGCCTTTCTCCCCCATTACTACATTTATGGTCACTTCAGAACAGACCATTGCAGATGTGAACAAAACCCCTTAAACTAAACAGGCCAGGTGCTGCTCCAGTTTCCTTCAGGGAGCAATTGTCTCCTGGTAGGGCAAATAGGAAATGGCTAATAGAAATCTCTGCATGCAGGCCTGAGAGTGTGCAGACTTTTGGGTTTGCCTTTCAGGAAACTTTCAGGAACTGCTTGAACTGCAGTTCGTAAGGACACTGAGTGAGGGGACAACTCATAGTGGTGTCACTCAGATACCAAACAAACATTTAAATAGACAGGTGAAAAATCTTTTTATATACACATTTCAAATATATCCCTTGCCGTTTCTCTGTGCACATTTGTGTGACAAGAGGTTTCTTGTTTGTTCCAAGCAATAGCAGAAATCAAGAACAACTGAAGTGAAGCCAGTGTGGTTACACAGTGCACAGCTCTGTAATGGGCCTAAGGCTGCTCAGCTCAGGAACTTACTCAACGTAAGTGTCAAGAAAAGCACTCCATCAGGACTTACAAAGAGATGCTGACAGCAACTGCATTTGTGTACTTCTTCACAGCCTCCAAACTACATGTCCCTTGCTGCTTAACTACTACACAATCTTTGCACTATTTCCAAATCCCTGATATAGACAAGAAACAGCTTTTATTTCTTCCTGTAACCAAGTCCCTAATCAGACTACTTCCTCATTTGAAGAATGAAAATTAGGCTGCTTATGCAATCCCCATTTTTAGACTTTTTTCTTTAACTGTGATCAGTATTTATGTGTCCAAATACGAATAAGATTATTAGTCTTCCTCAAAATTCATTTAATCAAGTGTAGATATATGTCTGCATATACCAACTTTTCTCCAACTTTATGATAAAGTATAAAACATAATAGCTCTCTAAATAATTCTTATAGTACATAATTCTTGTGCACATGCACCTTACTCAGGCTCCTTCCAACAAGCTAAAAAAGTTTTAGCATAGAGATTAGATGTGCAACAGAAGCAGTGGATAGATATTTATACATAAAAAAGACAGCACCTGTGACCTGTCCCTATTTGTCATTAGAAAAGGAGAGGGACAACACCCCAGAGTAAAAACAACTCAAGTAACTTGTCAGGAAAAAAAAAATTGAGGAAGAAGGTCAGAGAACAGAAAACACAAGCAGAGGGAGTCTGGGAAGGAACAGAGGAAGAGCTGGATTTGGGAGAGATCAGGTGAATTAGCCAATGAAGGTGACACAGGATGTGGTGATACAGTCTTGTCTCCTGGAACAAGACAGTAGTCTTGCCACAGCAGTCTGAAAACCTAGACAGTGTTCAAGTAGGCAGCTGAATTAATAATGAAGCTTTTAATCAGATAGAAGTAACCATAAGATATATAATGTCTTATAGCTCAATGCAGAAACCTGGCCAAGGGAGACAGCGTTCTTATAATTTGGCTACTTTTAAGGATAGATATGGATCAGAGGCCCTTCCTATTGTGAAGACAGGTTATAGATACAAATTAACCCACAAGTATCCCATAAAACTCCTGGGAAGCTGGTCCAGAGACCTACAGATCTAGTCTTAAATTCTCTTATCTCTCCCAATTAACTCCTGTGCTAGTACTCGCCTTTTGCTTTTCCCCCTGCTGCATGTGTCTCTCTATATTGCAGTGTATTCACCAAAGCAAATGCACTGACAAGTACCAGCTGCTATGCAGGCACGGGTCTTTGCAGGTTCCAGAGAGGAATGTCAGAACCAGAACAACTATTTTTTCTTCTTCCAGTTCAGCATGTCAGTAAGGGGGCCTATGTACACAGTTTCAAACATGAGAAACCACGTGCTCTGAGACAATGTCTGACAGCTGATCTGTTCCCTGAGAACCGATGCACTCAAGTTAGCAGGTTCTCTGATGTACAATGTGGGATACCAAAAGGCAGAGCACTTCAAGTGAGACGGTGCTGTTAATTTAGAATGGCTTTGCTAGTTTAGTTCATTAACTTCTAAGTAACACCACAAAACCCTTTTGTGCTTCCTGACCTTCTCTTGGGTGAAGGAAGAGGGAATGGAAAATTGAGAGAGAGATCTAAGTTTTAAGGATCTGGACAGACTTTCCCTCTGATTTGTAAGAGCATTTTACTGCTACCACTCACACAGTCAGTACTCTGTAAGGAGATTTATTAATCAAACACAAGAAATAAACATTTCTAATGAGACTAAGTCAACTGCAGGAATGGAAGCCAGCACAGAGCTTATGAGGGGGTTGTTATGCAGTCCATCAAATGCACAGGAAAGATGCCCACAAAGCTGCACCCCACAAATATTCAAACTGACACGCTTTAAAGGCAGATGTTGTTAGAACAAATGTATTTTCTTCCACTTTGCAATGTACGCAGTTAGCTGATTTTACAAGGATCTTCTAAAACAGCAGTAAAGACCACTCAAAGCCAGTAAGCAAGGCCATTGAACAGAAAATCACTGAAAGATGAAATCCAAATTGTTGACATTATACAGCTCAAAACCACAGAAACAGAATAAACACAGGAAGGTCCCACAGACATGTTAGAGGATAGGTGCAGTATGAGGAATCCTGCATATATGACATTCCCACATACACTGCTGGTTGATTTATGTTATCTTCTCAGTATTTATAATACTGGGTGTATCCACTGCTATATTTTATCATACACTGGTGCCACAGATATATACACCTGACATATATAAATATATATATTCCTTTTACATAAAGAAAGGCAAAACTAAAAGGAAAAAAAAGTTTAGATCTAGAAAATACACTTTAACTTGTTTTTACACTTTTTTTTTGCATGTGTGTACAACTGCATAGGCAGTCATCATGTACGTTAAGTCCTCCTCTTTTAAAAAACAAGTCCTTCATCCATGTTGCTATTTATGTTACATGTTTTACTCCCTCAGATTAATCCTACAGTTTTATTCCATTCTCCTGTTCTTTCTTGGCTACTAGATCCTCAGGCTATTTTCTAATCTATTTTAAAGATTAAAATATTATTCTGTTAATCTAATAATCACAGTAGGTTTTTAGTTATCTTTTATAACCTATTTTTTTTTTTCATAAATAAGTGTACCTCCCCTGAAAAGTAAAAGATTGGCAGCACTTTCAACTCAACCATTAGTCGATGTTCTATTGAGCATGGGTGCCCTATGTGTGTTCTGGAGGATACCACCCCAGGAGCAAGAGGCTAATTCATTCTTCATGCTTATTCAGTCTTTGGCCTTTCTACTGATCCCTCCAACAAGGATGCCAATTAGCACCAATCAAGGTAGTGGATTTGTGATTTGGAACCCTTCACTAGACACTGTACTAACATCATCCACGCTTTTCACAGAATACATGAAATAACTGTCAAATGATAATTCCTAGTGTTATCCTCATACAGAAGAAGTTTGGCTTCAGCTTATGAAATGTGATTTTTTTAACCAAGATATCTGCCTTTATTTAAAAAAAAAATAGAAGAGTTAAAAGAGTTGTCTATGAAAAGCATAGCTTTATAAAATGCACTTAAAAACCCATGTGGTCATAAAAAGCTACAGAAAACATATAAGCCTGTGCCAATCACATATATTCTTTAAGCAGTACCTGTAGTATGATATTGCTCTTATTATCATGGAATCAGATAGAAGTTTTCCATGTGAATAAAACAGTTCAGCCGCTTGGTCAGCAAAATTATGCAAGAAACTGCACAAGGCAAATTTTTTCTCAGGTACCTGGAAAATATTAACCAAAGAGAAAGCAGTCTCTGTGTGTGTATGCATGTGTTCAGATTTCATGCTTCTTTTTCAAAAAACAAATACAGAGAAATAAAATTTCTCCAAGTATTTATATATATGTGCCCGTGTGACTGTCACAGAATGATTAGGAGGGACCTTAAAGATCATGTACTTCCAATCCCCCTGCCATGGGCAAGGATACCACTCACTTGATCAGGTTGCTTAGGGCTCCATCCAACCTGGCCTTGAACACTTCTAAGAATGGGGCATCCACAAGCTCCACAACCTCCCCAGGCAATGCCTATCTGTCTGTCTATCTATCTATCTATCTATCTATCTATCTATCTATCAAACCAACCTCAGAAAAGTCTAAGATGTTTGTGACTCTTTATTTCAACAGCTGATCTGTAAACAGATCTACACGATAAAGCAGGTGCATCTCTAATTAACTTCAGTTATCCAAACTTGTTAGTTCTTAACCTCATTAAATCTCTAAGAACTAGACTTCAATAATGTCAAATTGAACAGGAACAAAACTAAACCACAAACACAACTAATTTTCAAGTTTAATCATGTTTTACAGGCTGTATTTCCTTTTCTTTTGCTATTACAAAGTTTCTCTAGTAAAGCCTGTTTCTTCCTATCATTCTCTCAACCCAAAGGGCAATATTATTATATAAGTTAAAGCACAGAACTTATCCCAGGACATTTCAGAATGCAAACTCTGAAAACTCAACCTGTATTTCCAAATACCTGCAGCAACATTATAACCATCCCACAATGCCAGTTCTTTTAGTTTGTTAATGTTTATGTACTGTTAACAATGCTCTTCAGCACAAATAACTGATCTGCTCTTTCTGATACATTACTTTCAAAAATGCAGAACTGCAACCTTTCATAATATGATTGTAGGTTGATGACAACCACCCAATGGCTCTTGCACTCCCCCTCCTGAAAACAGTGGAGAAACAAGATGAAAAGGCTCATGGGTTGAGACAAGAACATTGAGATCACTTAACAACTGTGATTAAGGGCAAAACAGACTTAATACGGGGAAAATTAATTTCACTTATTGGGAATTAAAGATAGAGTTGAATGGTGAGAAACAAAGACAAAAACTAAAATACCTTTCCTTCACCTGCACAGTCTTTCCAGGCTCAACTTCACTTCTTCACTTTCTACTCCACCTCCTGTCTTCCCTTCCCCAAGGGAATCAGGAATCAGTCCATAACAGCTCCTCTCTGCCACTCTTCCTCCTGCCTCTCCCCTCTACAAGTTCATAGACTACAGGCCTTCTCCACGGACCACAGATCTTTGTCAAAGTATCCACCAGCTCTGGCGTGGGATCCTCCACAAGCTGCAGTACGGATATCTGCTCCACCATGGTCCTCTCCACTGGCTGCAGGAAAACACCTGCTCCACCACCCTCCATGGGCTTCAGAAGAGTATCTTAAACCCTGGTGCTTATAAGTGCTTTCTCTCCCTCCTCCCCTTTCTCTGCCCTTGGTGTTTGCAAGGTTTCTCACACCTTTTTTCCCATCACTGTCTCTCTGTGCAGTGCTTTTGCCCTTTCTAATGTTATCACAGAGATGCCACTATCTTGGCTGATGGCTTTAGCTGTGTCCTGCAGTGGGTACATCGTGGAGCCACCTGAAACTGGCACAGCAGACCCTGAACACCTTCCACAGAGGCCACCCTGCAGCCTCTCACCAACACCTTGCCACCTACACACGATAAACATTGCTGAAGATGTTGATTGTCCTTTACAAAGAGAGGTACTCAATACTGAACGCATTATGCAGCCTTGCCCTCACTTTGGAAAGAAAGACATGTCTCCCAGTAGAGACTGCACCACTTGACACAGCTGCTGGGAATTCAGAGTCTCTGCCTCTATCACAAAAAAAGCCAGCTGAGTAACATTATGGTCTTAAATGAATTGTTCCTTTCTGGATACCAAAGACCTCAGTAACATGAAATCTGTTGAAGCGCACACAGTATTTGATTTTTCTCCTTATTTGTTGCCTAACAGATCTTCCTCACTGTGTCTTTTATACAGAGACAAAGTTACACCAACATAACTGCTAAAAACTACGTCAGCCTCTGCAATACTCCTACAGTAGCATCTGTGAGCTAAGGGCAAAAAAAGATTAAACACTGTATGCTGCCCTTCTTTAAAAAAATACATTCTGTTAGCAAAAAAAAGACACAATAGAATCACCAAAGCTTGCAGTACTTCAGCAGAACTTCTACTACATTATTTGCATTTCTTAAGTAACAGAAACAATGTTTGCTGTGACAGACACATAATCACATAAAACTAATAGGTTCCCCATAAAACCTATAAGGTTCCCTACATAAATAGTGCTTACTACTATAATACTCATTGTTAAGCAGGTTGGGAGACATATGAAAAATTAAAACAAGTGAGGTGTACATTAATTTTCCAGTAATAATTTGTTTTCTTATTCACTGAAAATTTTTAACTTAATCTTGACAGTTTTGTAACATCCTAACAAATATTTTCAGATTCAAATGCCAACCCAGATGAGGGCATACTTAGGAAACAATCCCTGGGGCAGAAAAGAGGGTCACAACATAGACTTAACCATCTGCCAAAGTGGATTTACAGTGTCTACAGTTGGCTAAGTTATTCACTGCAAATATACTCTGTGTGGAAAAATAGCCCTTTTTTTCCTGCCATGTAAACTGACCTTGATCTTACCGACAGCGTTCAGTATTCCTAAATCTTATCACAGAGATTCTGAAAAATAATTTTATCCATGGATTGTTCTTGAAATGTACACTGCAAGGAACAAGCAGCTGAGAGTGGTCACCCAGGTCACACAGCAGCAGCTCAGTACCCTGACTAGTGAAGGAACAGAACCAACACTATGTGGCTATGGCCACCAGCCATCTGACAACAGTAATGAGAACATGATACAAAGAAAGTCCACCAGCACTGCGTATGTTAAATCTGTTCAAAAGATACATTTGTCAAACAGTTTTGAGTAACTGAAAAATCGAGAAAAATCTGTTCATACACAACTCACGAAGAAGGAATAAGAACAAATTTGCCAAGCAAATTGTTTGCTATGCATAGATATCCCAGCTGTCCTCATTATCTTACTTATCTTGTTTAAATCTCCCTTGCACTCCTACCCTCTTGCCTGGTTTACCCAATGTCATCAAATCCTTTATCATGGCATGTTTTCTCAAAGGCACAGTCATAGCTCCACCTGAAAAGCTCATTCTTTCACTGACACTTATTTTAGTTTTACTTTTTTTCTTTCAGATAATTTGGAATGAAATCGCAAAACTGTTTAACATTTCACAAAAGCTCACAGAAATTTTCCTATTGAGTGTGTGACATTGTTGCAAGTGCCAGTAAAATGGCTGCTGCAAACAGATACAGGGATTCAGAATTCCTAACAGAGCAACTAAAGGTACTCAAACCTTCTGCCAGATTACAATATTGCTGCTACAAGGAAGAAGGATAAGCAAGTGCCATGTCCAAAACCTATGCCAACTCTGTCACAGTCTTCCTGTACAACTCTGGAAAAAGGCACATAGGTTCCTCTCTGCAATATAGGATAAAAATACATGTCTGTCTGGAAAGAGTGTCATGAAGATAAATACATTAAAGACTGCCAGATGCATGGGAACCATAGTAATGGGATTACACGGAATACAAATAGATCACATGTGAGAAGGCATATGTGCAGGGATGTGCATGTTTACAGGGTAAATTAAAGGTGAGACGGGAATGTGTAGGAAATTGACACTCCGGCACTCTTTAGATTTTGTTAAGAGAAGTCTAGTTATGTTGGAAAATTAGAACATTAATCCCAGTTGGAGACATCTATCCCATGGAGTAAGCTATACTGTACTGTTTAAACTTCCTAAGGATTCACTGCAACATCCATGTTAGATATAACCACACAGCCTTCTCTCTAATTCTTCCTACTGTCGATAAGGTTCTGGTACACTTACATTTTGAAAAGGGGGAAATTACAATAATGCAGGAAGGTCAGACATTGCTAAAACAAGGAAAGCAACAGGGGACAGAAGTCAGCAGAGACAGATCATGGAGACTGTTCACCCTGCTGGGACTGGAATTGCTGCAAACACTAGAGCCAGAACACAGGGTTTCACTAATTCTCAACATACGAATAGTAAATGTTTTCATTTTGAAGTGATATTTGCATGCAATTTAGCTGCATCAGTTCCAATCTTGCTCCTTTTTTTCGTAGCCAGTCAGCTTTATTGTTGGAGTAATGTTGGAGCACAAACATGAAGAGCAAAGTGCATGTGTAACTCATAAACAAGCCCTCACTATCACCTGAGAATGCATCAAACAACCCTTGGAGAAACAGAAGCAAATAGCATTGCCCTGGTTTAACTGCACAGAGATGGAGGAGAAAAGAAATCACATACTAAACCTTAGGTACTCAGTTTAGGAGAGGGATAAACTTTTTTGCATTAAATGGGTACCAACACCTTGAAAATTACACTTCTGCTTGAAAATGTCATAATCACTATATTACAAGTATCCCATAAAATTACCATGACTACAAAAAAAAATCCTAACAAAATATTCTACTTTTTTTCAGATTTCTTACTTGAAGCACATGATGAAATTTATTGGACAGCCAGTCTAAAACTATTAAGGTAAGGACAGTGAGTCTTAAATCTTTCAAAGACCAAAACACTCATCTTGAAGATCATTAACATCCTCTCTCTGTTCAGTGGGACTGTTAATATTTTTCATATTAAGGACATGCTAAAATGCTGTACCATGACATTAGATTTTTTTTCTTTGATACCTACATCTTTAAACATTTCAAACGTCAAATAAAGGTAAACAGAAAAGCAGTAATAAACACATTTTAAAGACTGAACCCCAAATTAACAAAGAAAACCACATTAAATGCAAGTAAATTTATCTTCTAAACAACATGTAAAGATTTTTTTTCTTTTTTTACTTACTTGACAAATCCAATTTCCATACACAGCAGATATGCTACACATGTGGATGCTTGTGAAGACATCAGCTATCAGGTTAAACTTTGAGTGCATGTCTTGAAATTTAACTTAATTTAGTGGCATATTTGTTATTTGACATAGCGTGGGTTAGTTCATTGCTGCTTTGGACCACCCCAACCCCTAAGTCATGATTAGTTACTGTTCTCTTTGCAGGCTACCAAGTAGTAAAGGATCACTGCTCTTCCCAAACAACCACTGCTCCCGTGCAGTCATCTCCTCTCCTGTCTGTCTGCCAGTCTCAAACATTCTCGTCATCCTCAGCTGCTTTGACAAATCTAACCAGATCACTTGTAAGAAGGTATGAAATAGCACAGGAGTCTCTGGCCTCTCAGGACCAGTGAGTGTGTACCCAAAAACTTCCTCTAGAGGCCACTGTCTGCCCTGTCATCCATATCAAAAGGTCAAATACTTTTCCCTCGGTGCACCCAATAAACATACCAGGAATATTCCGTCCTCCCAGTTCCCTTAGAACTTGCCTCATCACTGTGGACTCCTAGCACGAGGTGATGGCCCCAGAGGCCTGCTGCTAGAGTCAAAAATGTATATAAATGTTTACACTCAGTCAATTCTTCTTTTCTATCAATACTGATAATCTTTGGTAAATTCAACGTAAACTCTTCTTTTTATGACAATCCTGTTTATAACAATACTGTGAAATATAAATAACAAATTTTTTGTTCATCAGAAGCAACTTACTCTTCTATTACAGGGGCATTACTTATTTACTATTTACAGGGGCATTTCTGCCTTTATTGATTGCATGTGTATGCATGTTTGTGAAGTTAAATGTTTCTGTGAAATAAAGCTAATTACTGGTATTTCCAGTACTCCCAATAAACCAAAATAAAAATACTGGGTCAAGCAAAAGAATTTTCACTATTAGCAGCCAAACTGCCAAAAGGCTTCAATAACATTATAACCCTAAACAACTATTGTATCATGTAGTCTAAGCTCAGGCTTATCACTGTGGCCTCAGTGGCATCAGATAGAAATAGTATAATCACCTTTTGATCTGCTTTGTGTCAAAGGAAAACGCAAGGGTCACCATTTTGCCACAAATAAGAAATTCCTTCAGAAATGGCAAGAAAATGATCAGCTAGAACACACCAAGATGACTCAGCAAGTGCAACAGTCCTCATACTCCAGAAAAATCCTCCAAATCTCTGCCACAGAAGACTCTCTTAATGACATTGGGAAAATTCCTCACTGATCACTTACTTGGCAGTGAGTCTGATCTTGAGATTGTGAGCAAGACAAAATGGCCTGGTCTCTCAGAAAGAAAAAGTTGTGTTTTGCTATAAAACAATGCTCAGCATCTTGTGTTTAAAACTGTGCCCAACCATGGATATATGAGCTATATTTCAGAAAACATTTGTGTTAATGAATTACAAAAAAACACAGCTCAAAATCATAGATTTTCCTGAGTTGGAAAGGTGGCCAGCAAAGATTATCAAAGTCCAGGTTCTGGCCCTGCACTGGAAAACCCCAAGAATCACTCCATGTGCCTGAGAGAGCTACAAAGGGCAGGCTAATTGCACCAAGTCCTGAGGCATGGTATTGCAGAGCTCCAGTAACTGAGTATGTGGGAGATAACGCTGATATCCAGGTCTGACCCAAGAATATGAACAAAACCATTCAGGCTCCCCATTCTACATGCTAGTCCATTATTCTCTTTCACATAAGTCACAGTATATATGTGTGTATATACACAAGCCAGAGAACATACTCTGGAATGATTACCTAAAGACTTCCTCCAGCTGTTCATATAAATGGATTTGACTAATTTCAAGTGCATTTTGCTCTATGGTCATTTTATAAGCAGGTGATTTGGTTTTTTCCATAGCAGTAACACATCCTCTGCATTAATTACTAAACTGCTTTGAATGTCTTATCAAGAAAATGGGCTACCTATATACCTATAACCATGGATTTTTTTTTATAGCCATATAAGAAGCTGGGACAAACACTAAATTATAACAGATTAAGCATGTATCCCTTGCCTCCTCTTCCTTTCAACAGTTTTAGTGTTGTATTTAGTATATATATACACACACACAGAGTATAAAGAAGTGTAACCAGGTATTCAACAGAAATACTTAGAAACATACTCATTTCATATCAGTGTACCTTAAAAGAGAGGCAAGAGTGAGGTGCACCATTTTGGCTACAGGATATCTAATACAGAGTATCTGTTAATATATTAAAAGTTCTCTTGAGAATTTTGTCATTCTCTTGAGAATTTTAATTTTTGTCATCCAAATTAAATCATCATGAAAACATGATATTTTTTCTTGAGTCTACAGATAGTTATCAATTGATAATTTTCTCACTACTATACGTAAAATCCTCCAACTTCAATGCAGATATCAAAGATGACAGAAGATGCTTGAAAAAGTTTTTGATTATTAACTATTACAACATTTTGAAAAATTACAGGTTTAAAATCTACATAGTCACATGCATGAACAAGTTGCTTTGGAATAAAAAGTTAACTCTACCCACTTTAATTCCACGAAAGTGACATTTTATTTTATGACAATTATAAATTAAGACAATTCTTTCCCTATTGAAAAGGATGAGTCCACAGTGAAGTAGCTTAGGTACCCAGATTAACCTCATAGTTGCCCAAGAAATTAAGAAAACATTTATGAATGATGTGTGCTTCTTACAGAAAGAATCCTTCATCAGCAGCTGACCTGTTGGGATACTTCTCTGAAAACAATGAGTAATATGGAAAAGAAAGAGCATTTTTTCTCCAATACAAAGTTATTTTGATGTTAGAATTATGAGGACCATGTTCAGATTTACCCAATGGAGAAGAAAGGAACAGGAAAAATAAGTGGCCTGTAACTACACTGCTTTCTGCAGTTCTGCATGTGCCCCTGCTCATGAGCTGCATTTCAGACTAAATGGTTAAATCACTCACCTGCTCACACACATTAGCATTGCATCAGCATTCATACTCATGTGTATCACTTAAAAAGAATAGAAAAAAAACCCAAAAAAACAGACCTTGAAAGACCTTAATATTTGAGTAGTACACTAGTTGGCATCTTCTACTACTAACAAATCTTCAGTTCTTCCAAGGAAGACAAAGTCTGATGCATTCAGATGGGTAGCTGAGAAAAGTAAACAGCCCCAAAGCAGTCTGCAGATCACCATGCAGTTGACAAGAGGCTACAGAAACTAGCAAAACTCACTACAGCACTCAAAGCAACAAATGCACCACAAAGCTAGACTTGTATATTTATGTTGCTCCAAGAAGTATGAACAGGCCATGAGAAAGAATAAGCACAACATGAACTGAAGGTGGCCCAGTACAAAAGGAACTGGGGGTGCTTGTTGACCACAGCTGAACACGAGCAGCATGTGCCCAGGTGGCCAAGAAGGCCGATGGCATCCTGGCCCAAATCAGCCATAGCTGGGCCAGCAGATCAGGGCAGGGATTGTCTCCGCGCACACGGCACTGCTGAGGCCACAGCTCAAGTTCTGTGTCCAGTTCTGGGCCCCACAACTCAGGAAGAATATAGAGGTGCTAGAGCAAGCCCAGAAAAGGGAAATGGAGCTGGTGGAGGGACTGGAGCACAAGTCCTCTGAGAGGCTGAAGGAGCTGGGGTTTCTTAGCCTGGAGAAAAGGAGGCTCAGGGTGACCTTATAGCTCTTTGCAACTGCCTGAATGGAGATTGTAACCCAGCAGCATGCAACAGGACAAGAGGAAATGGCCTCAAGCTGTGACAGGGTACATTTAGGTTGGACAATAGGGAGAAATTTTTCACAGAAAGGGTGATTAGACATTGGAATGGGCTGCCCAGGGAGGTGGTGGAGTCACCACACCTGGACATGTTTAAGGAATGACTTACAGAGCACTTCGTGCCAGAGTCTAGTTGATATGGTAGTGCTAACTCACTGGCTGGACTCCATGATCTTATAGGTCTTATCCAAACTAACTGATTCTCTGATTCTATGCATTCTGAGTTATTTAATTCAATGCAACCATTTATCCAGTAGATGGCCATTAGATACCCATCAAATATCCTCTTCATAGTACTTGCATCTTTAGTAGAACACAACAACTCAGAAGAACCAGCTGAAAGTACCGAGCTGGAACTTGCTAGGCTCAAAGCATAAAATACTGAGGGGATCTGGAAACAGGAAATGGTTGAAGACTTGTGGGTAATTTCTAATTCATGTGTAAAGAATGCAGGTGAAGATCTACACTTTGATTTGAGCACTCCCAGAAACAAAGTTCAGAGATGGCATATCCTCTGGTTAATCAGCCATAACCCTTCCTCTTCCCCTTGAAAATAGGGAAGCTTGTTTTCTGACTTACTGTTATCAAATGGGTACTGCTGGGAGATAACAATGAACAAGGCATAGATTTTACACATAGATCCCACAAGAATGAAGAATTAATCCCTTTGGCTGAGTGACAGTCTTGGAGATAATTAAAGGCATTCTATCACCATCAGACAGTACAAAAACACAGATTTTATACACAATGAAAGAAGGGAACCATTGAGACAGGAAGAGACTTTGCAAGACAACTGAGGCCAGAAGCCTCTCACTACAGGACTGCCAAATTCCGCCCAATGCAGGATTATACTGAATAAAATATTAATTGAGCCTATTGTGGCCTCCTTCCAAGTCTAATAGCCTTTACTGGGCCTTTGGTGCAAAACACACAAGAACAGGAATCCCCAGATACATACTAGAAAGCCTGATTCAAAGAAGGCTGTTGTGGGCTGACTATGTTCTTGCCACTCTACCTGAGACCCAAGGGAATATTTCTCTGAGAATAAAGGTCTGTGTGAAGTTTTGGGCTATGGACTTCCCAAAGTAGTCCTATCACTAGCACTGCTTTCAGATACCAAATTGCTTTGCATTCAGAGCTGCCCTTTGCTACCAGAGCTGACCATTACCTCCCTCTTAGCACTTTCTTTAAAATCAAGCTTTAGTTCAGCCTGTCTGAGGACAGCAGACTTTATACTGAGGTGCAAGAACATGTTCTTGCAGGCTCTGAATTCTACGTGGTGCAGTGTTTAAATGGATTGGTACTGCACCTCTAAGCATTTGGTCCCTGCCCAGTTTAGGATAAAAGGCCTAGCTGAATGTAAAGAGATTACTTATAGTCCTTGGCTTTATCTCTGTCACAGAAACCCTCCTCATCTTGCAGCAGAATTATAGCTGCTATTCAACAGCGGCATATTAGGGGAACTGCCTTGCCAGCACTACAGTGCATGAGCAGTACTGGCTGAGAGATTGCACACTCCCACCTGCACTATACTTAGTTCTAGCCAACACTAATCTAATTTCCAAGACACATCTACTAATGTGCATTTCCTCTCAAAATACTGACTAATGGTGAAAATCAATACAGCAAACTGATAGGATATATGACTTGGATATACCTGTTTCACATAATAGGAGCGTTTACCTTTAAACAATTTGTGACCTATAAAATGTTCATCGCAATTAATGACTAATTAATTACAAAAGTGCAGACATTTGTTCCAATTACAGTTATCCTTACTGTTGTACTAAAACATTGGGCTTGCTGGTATGGGCTTCCTTTTTTTTTTTTTTTTTTTTTTTTTTTATGTTAGCCAAAGAAGTAATTCACTGCTTAAAGCCAGTTTCTCTTCTGGAGCCCTTTCTCTCACATTTTCTGTGCCCCTTGACCTCAGGCATCTGTCACAGCAACACCTCTGCTCATAGCAGTGGAGAAGGTGAATGGTTTCATCAGAAGCAGATGCCAAAATGCTCCTTGCATGGGCTGGGACAGAGTGATCATCACTCTCAGCTACAGTACAACCTCACTCCTGTTCTGGAATATTCTTCAATCCCAAGAGGTCCCAGGACAATGCACTGCTGATTCTGATGATTGGTTTGTCTCCCACACTGCAGAAAGTGCTGATGGCAAGTCAATCACACAAGTCTGAAGGGCCAGATTTTGCCCTGCAATCTTCATCCAGTAACAGCTATTGCATTCTATAGGGCAAAAAGAAGACCAATTTTTTAATAGCTTCATGTGGTCTTTTCTTCAGATCTTCTCTGTTTTTCAACAGGCATCACTGCATAACAGAAGCACAACTGATTTTTGCAAATGGTAGTTCTGAGATAAGAAAATAGATACATGGAAAATAATAATGTATTTCCAACAGATCTATGAGAAAGATCTGATCTGTAGGTCTCAGAAGTCTTCCCAATAGCCAGTGGCCAGAGGGTGAGGTACAAAGAACCAAAAATGGCATTATAGGCATCTTTAGGCCACCCTGTAAAATGGAGAAATTTAATACCATCAGAAAAAGAAAAGAAGAGGAGAATATTGTTAAGGAAGGATATGGAAGAAAGTACGTGAAAGAAATAGAACATATGCAAGAAAAAATGTCTAACAAGGTCTGTACATTTGTCTTGTGTATTAAATATTTTCTTCTGTATCTCAGAGCATTATTAAACCATTGAAAAAATAATTCATTTCTGTAAGCATTCTAGGTCCATTAAGTAAACATCATTCTAACTCCTACAAATTTTTGAAGCCCTCTATATTTTACTTACCAAAATTTATAGATGACGATGGGAGTCCTCCCACTGTGTTCAATACTCTTTGAATCTGAAGTGCAGAAGCTGAACTTGCCCCATGTTCCAAATGTGAACTTGTGAGCATGTTCTTTTCAAAGTAATCATCATCAATTGATCAGTAAAACGTTCAAAATATGCTGGACTCTGGTGATGAAATCCTGGTAGAATTTAAGTCAATAGCAAAAGTGCCTGTGGCTTTAGCAAAACTGCCTGTGACTTTCAGAGTTTTACCTAGAGTATCTGTCCAGGTCATGCCTGTCACATTCCTGAAGCCAGAAGCAGTTGAAGAGCACAAGAATCAGAGGTGAGCTTTCTGGGTGGCACAGTTTGCATGTCTGAGTAAGGAACCAGTCATTGGAGAGCATTTGTACCAACCAGTAAGATACACACATTTCTTTTCTCTAATGAAATTTTCTGAAATATTTATATAGGAGTACGCAAATACCTATTACTCCAGGATAAAAATGCATGGATTTCCTTTTCCTGCACTGCTACCCAGCACAGCTGAAGTCCTAAAATCACAGTCAGCCTCCTGAAACCATCAAAATGAAAAAAAATTGCACAACTGGGGCAAAAAATTATGCAGCATTTTTATATGGAGATGCAGCAATTTGATTGTCTGAGGCAACTGTTGGCGCAGTCTTTACACAGAATTGCTTATAGTGAGCTTAACAACCCTGTGCAGGAAGGTTCTAGTCACCAACAGGCTGCTATGCTAAATCCCAATGTAAACAGGCACACTGATCTGCTATCAGAGTTTAGACAAAGGATCCATTATCTCAGGTAACAATTACTTCACTTGGTCTGAACTCTTTCTGCCTGTTGCAGAAAACCTTCTGTCTTTCACACATTCAAAAGGGTCAACTACCATCCTAGCTTCTGCTTCTCCTCATTACCTCAAACTATTTGCCTTCTATACTGGTATAAAGAATTAAAGATCAGTCTTTAACAGTTTTTCAGTCTGTTTGGGCATGTACAGCAGAGGCCCAATTAATAATCAAAACAGGCCAGCAGGGAAGAAGCTTTGCCACTCTTGCAAGCATATACAGATCCTGAGAAACCTTTCACTTTTGAATATCTAAATACCCATTGCAAATATTTGATATAAAAAAAAAAATTTTCATCTGTTGCTGCAATTAAAACAACTGGCCTGCCTAAAGACTGAGAGTTTCAGCCTACATCCCTTGAGTGCAAACTAGGAAAGAGGACTTTACTTACCATACATGAGGAACCTCCTCCTAAGTCCTAAATTGGCTGATGCCCTAAGCACTATCAAAATACAAATATTAAACTACCAATAGATTCCAATAACTGTAAGTAACTCTTAATACCACGTGGCAATTGACTCAGGGGAACCATTGCACCATGCTTACAATTCTCAGACTTTCAGATCACAGCTGCTTCCTTGTGAAAGAGATTGTATCAATTGTGAATCAAAGAAGAGCTTTGGTTTTTAAGGGTTTGCCTATTTACCAAATATACTACTAGAGTAATTCAGTAACCGAAGATGGTTATCCTTCTCTCTAAAATTTCTATTATGATAGTCCTAGATTATCACAGCTACTGTGATGCACCTAATTTTGCCAGATTTGTAAAAATTTGCATATATTTTTATTAGAATGTGACTTGCAGTTTTATCCCACAAAACTCCCTTAGTTTTCAAGCATTTGCTTTCCTAAGAGACTGACCCAAGTCAAAGCTTAAGTTAATCAGAGATAAGATTTTTTTCACTTTGCACTTTGATGAATTCCTCACCGCAAAAAGTTCCACAGGGCTGTGACTAGATCATTACCAATACCTGCAGCAGCTAGGTAGTCCCCACCTGCTCCACGTTCACAGAAAGGCAGGATCAGCCTCATTCAACAGCCCAAATCCTTTATTTTCTCATCTTTTAATTGCTTTTTCTTTTTTTTTTTTTTTTATTTCTCACATTTTCTTTTGCAGCTCTACAGTCACAGGAAACAGGGCCACCGGAAAAAGGTCACCTAGCTCACTTCTCTGTCCCAAAAAAAGATGAAATATATGCAATTGTATTATCTCATTACTAGAAGGCTTTTTCTGCTTTATAAATAAACCCTTTTTTATCCTGACACTTTTCTACAAAACTGAGTAACTACATAGTCTTTCCCAGGGTATAAGAAACAAACAGTGTCACTCATTCCAAGAATGAATAACCTGCAACAAGTTGTAGCTTACAACTACAGAGACTGACATATTGGTACACTTTAATTTCAAAAATATTTTTAGAAAAATCATATATTCAGGAATTTTATAATTAACTAACACTTCTGTTGAATTTTTGGCTTGCCACAGAGATCCACACCCATACATTACATAAATCAGAGATGATTATGGCTGAAATTGTCTGGAATGATGAAAGTACACTGAGTCTTCAGTACACAGAACGCTGTACGTCAAAAAGATGTCCTGGAATACCTTATCTTCAGCAACCCCCTGCACAGGATCACTCACATACCTGCACTGAAGCAAATGGGAATTGCACCTCACCTACAATTATAATAGTGTGTTTTACCTTACCAACAGCTGGTAAGGGGCTGGACCTTCTCTTGAACACACTGTTGTAAAGTACAACTGATGAAGTAAAGTTCAGCTGGATGGCATCAGTATACAAGACAACTATACCTATCTATAACAATATGCAAACCAGTCTCCAGCACTTTTGGCTATGTAGTTACTGATGGACAACACAAAGAGTATGTGGTATCCTTTAAAACACTGTCCCATAATTGTTTCACTCTCAAATCCATGGTGAGAGACACAGTAAAAACTGCATTTCCCGAAAGTTAGCCGCCAAGTAAGTCGACACCATGTTCTTCAGCCACAGCTGACCTTGACTCAGAGTGAAACAGCAGCCTTGTCTCTACAGGATTTCTAATATGCATATGTTACTCTTGCTATCGGTCCAAACTGTGCAACTGAACACCTTGTGCTAAGTGCAGTAAAGACACAGAAGAAAAAGACAGTCCCTGCAGAAAAAGCACATCTACTTTGTCAGTCATAAAGCCTTAAAATACAGCTTTAAGTGATTCTACATCTCACTATCCCCTATGACTCCATCTTTCTCTCCACTTGACATTGTTGAGAACAATCTTATTTTCTGCAAAACAGATGTCACGGCATGTGCAACGTGAAAAAAGATCTAAACCTTAAAGGTGAGTGATGATTCCATAAACTGCTAAATCATGTCAAACCTCAGAGTATTTTAAGGTTAGGCATGTGCCTGAAGGCCTGCTTAAAATGTAGAGCTTTTAGTGAAAGAAGCTCTCTCTTCAAAAGGACCTCCCAAATTTTGACTTTTAATTTAAACTACAAATTATAGGGGGTTTATATTTAATTAAAATTTGTAGCTCTACTCTGTGTTCACACCTGACATTCTTCTAGGCCTGCAGTCCTTTCCAAGTTATTCAAGTTATTCTTGCAGCAGCAGTTAGATACTTTCAAAACAGCCAGTAAAATCACTGGACGCACTATATTTACACTAGTACTGCAAAGACAGAAGTTTGATCCTTAATATCCTGACCGTGTCCAAGGTGGTCCAAGGCTGCCTTTCTAAAACAAAATGAACCCACCTGTGCCCTATGCACAGAAAAAGACATGGATTATTTATTTTTTCCATTTTATTTTTGTATCAAGGCATCTCAGTGTTCTCTGACCCACAAATCCAAGAATGTTTAGGGTCAACACTGACTAGCATAAAAACAGGCAGGAAACATAGCAACATGATGCTGAGTTGTGGAAACACAAAAATTACTGGCTTTCATTATTCCACAGTGTCAATATTCATGTTAAAGGAAATGTATTCCTTAATACAAAATAGAGATTTATTAAGCAACCAAAAAATCTGAAAGGACCCACTTCCATTTTGTTTCTAAGCTATGTTTAGTGAAGTGCATGACTATCTGTTTTGTCCAGCTTCTCTTGACATTAAGTATTTTTTTCAAACTTCTGACTTTAATTTATCTGAACTTAAATTGGAGGACCTATTTGGCCAACCATGGTATCTCCCCATTGGTGTTTAACTGATTCCTACTGCATCTTTTCTAACTTGCAACAGAAATGTGTTTCTATGATTAAAAACAGAATTTTCTCTCCCAAATGGTTTTTCAGAACAGAGGAAGTAGGTAGAGGATTTTTAAAAATATTTTCCAGACAAATGGCCTTCAGCTTACATTTTCCTCCCACCTTCTGACCTGCACAGATGTTGTGGACTCCCTTTCACCACCTGATCCAACAGAAGAGTCAGCTCTTGGCTCTAGGGATGTTTCTATTCCCACCAACATGTGGAGTTGCCAGAAATAAAATTACCTGTACATGGCAATATCAGGTGAACTCATAAAAAAAAAAAATTAAAAAAAGAATCTATATATTTATACAGCAGCACACTCTATCATCATATTGAAACAGAGTCAGACAACCTGACTTTCAGTACACCTTTTCTCACAGTCTCTCACATGCCTCTCCACAGTATATGCGTGCCATTGTGTAGACTGAACTTTGGACATTATTATGGCTATATCCTAATTTCAATGCCTTTGAGAAGAAGTTTGTACTGGACCTTCAGATATCCTTTTCAATATGATTTTTCTACAAGCATATAAATTATACACAATATGGTCTCTAGGGCAAAATGAGCTCTTGGATGAGCATTAACTACAAGGACTAGCACAAATAAAAATTTATTTTTGTCATCAAACGAAGCACTTTTCCTCTACACTTCTTTAATTCTTAGATCAGCATTCACAGCTTTAACATTTCATTAAGGCATGTCAGGTACAAATGTTTCATGTCACTTGATCATAATATGCTATCTCAGGCACTTAATAATCAATCTGCTCTCAAAAAAGCCTATTTGCAAAACACACAACAGGAGGGAAACATGAATTACGCTTATTTAACAACTGGATTGCTTATCTTTATAAGTTTAGCAGCCTCATAAAATTTCACGTTACTGATTCATACCAGTTTTTATATGAAAAAAACCCCAAAACAAAACCAACTGAGGATCATCTCAACCACCTTGCACCTTCTACAGCTATCCAGCCCAAAGTCGGGATTAATACCAGGTCAGGTATATTGCATGCACCCATACTGACCATTTTGATGGAGACATACTTTTACTGGCTTATTGGCAAACAAGGAGATGACAGAAAGGAAACTCACCAAATGGAATGAGAAAGGAACCACATCCCTCCACCCAGCTCAGCAGGCAAAGGCTAGTAAAGACTCCTCTAACACCTTTACTCCTGTTTGCTATTTTCAAATTACTTCTCAGGTGGTACCATCAAACCAAAATCCTTCCAAGCAGTAGTGCCTGTCAGAGATTTGAAAAAGAACACCATGCTATTTACCACCATGAAGGAGACCCTGTTCTTATTTTGTCTCCTCACCTTCTTTTCCATGTTGGCCCAAAGAAATGGGTTTTTATAAAAAGTCACTAAAATTAATGAACAGCCTGGCTTAAAACAGCTAGTGTTAACATTTGCAGAGATGCTCTCAAGCCACACTGTCAATTTGCTAAGTGTCTTTTGTATTAAAAGAGATGCAATGATTAAACTAACACCCTCCTGGAAACTATGCCAAGGCACATGGAAAATGAGACAAATGATTGGAGACAGCCAACACTGTTTAACTGAAGGCAAATCACACCTGACAAATTTGGTGGCCTACCATGATGGAGTGACAGTGTAGGTGGCTGAAGGAAGAATGACTGATGTCATCTACCTGGACTTGTGCTAAGCCTGTGACAGTGTCCTGCACAACATCCATATCTCTAAACTGGAAAGACATGGACTTGATGGATGGACCATTCAGTGATAAGAAACTAGCTGAATGGTCACACTTAAAATGTTGCAGTCAACATCTCGATATCCAAGTGGAGATCAGTAATGTTCCTCAGAAGCTGGTACTGGCATCAACAAACATCTTTACTGGTGACACAGATGGTGGGATTGAGTGCCCCCTCAGCAAGTTTACCAACACCACCAAGCCGTGTGGCACAGTCAACACACTGGAGGGAAGGAATGGCACCCAGAGGGACCTGGAAAGGATTAAGGTGAAGTTCAACAAGACCAAGTGCAAGGTCCTGTACCTGGGATGGGGCAATCCCAAGCACAAATACAGAATGGTAAGAGAAAGAATTGAGAGCAGCTCTGAGGTGGATGGAAAGCTGGACGTGAGCCATCATTGTGCACTTCCAGCCTAAAAGCCAACCCACATGCTGGGCTGCATCAAAAGCAGCGTGACCAGCAGATCAAGGGAGATGATTCTGCCCCTCTACATCACTCTCAGGAGACCCCCATCTGGACCACTGCATTCAGCTCTGGGGTCCCCAACATCAGAAGGACATGGAGTGATTGGCACAAGTCCAGGTGAGGGCCATGAAGACAAGTGGAGGGTTGGAGAACTTCTGTGAAGACAGGCTGAGAGAGATGGGGTTGCTCTGCCTTAAAGCCCCCTCTATACCTGAAGGGAGCCTACAAGAGAACTGGAGAGGAACTCCTTACAAGGGACAGGAAAAGGGGGAATGGCTTCAAACTGTAAAAGAGTAGGTTTAGATTAGATATGATGAAGAAATTCTTCACTGTGAGGGTGGTGAGGCACTGGAACAGGTTGTGCAGAGAAGCTGTAGATTCCAAATCCCTGGAAACATTCAAGGCCAGGCTGGATGGGGTTTTGAGCAACCTGGTCTAGTGGAAAGTGTCCCTGCCCATGGCAGAGGGTTGGAGCTAGATGGTCTTTAAGGTCCCTTCCAATCCAAGCCATTACACAATTCTCTTAAGATCTAAAAAAGCACAAAAAGGAAAAAGGATCAGGATAATGGTGTACTGCAAAGCAGTTTACAGCTAATTTATATGCAAAGCTAATTGTAATTCAGATAAGCATATCACAAGATAGAAGAAGTTGCACAATGTTACACAAGCAATGAGGTGTATCCAAATCTATTTTTTGTATCTCCGCCATACAGTGACAAAGTAGGAATCTCTACAACCGTAAATGATCTTCAAGTGACTACAGCTCTTTTGTTGAAAACAACTTTCTAACCACACAGACCTAAATGTAGATGTCTAATGTTCAAAGAATCCCCTTCCTCCTGTATCTTCTAACCAGAGACATGAGATTTTCAGCAGTACCTGCTGAGTGCTTGGAAAAACAAGCCCCTTACATAAAATTTAGGAATGCACAGGTCTCAGTACCACTGGACTAAAAAAACTTGTATAAGACAGTACCACATAAATCCTTCAAATTTCAGCTCCAGAAGTTTTTTGTCATATGAGGCTAAGGTATTAAGTCTCACTAATTTAAAATTAAATCTTTGGCAAACCAAACAATAGTAAAGTCATATGAGCCAAACCAGATCCTCTGATTTAAAGAAAGATTTAATCGTAGTTTATTTCATAACATAAATTAAGAAAGCACTAAAAAACTAATTTCTAATAGAAAATCAAACTATTTCATTTGAAAGGAGAAATATTATGTTTTTCCATTATCAACCTACTTCAGAAAACAGACATCTTGTTTTCTAAGGCATGAGAGTCCTCCAAATATTTCCAGCATTATCAATATATAACATAGCTGGTTCTCAAGATTTGCAGCAATGCATTCCAACTTATCTACTGACTTGTATGATGAATATAAAAGTATATGTACTTACAGCAAATTGCATATTTATCATTTGCATTTAGTTGTTTGGGGTTGTTTTTTTTTTTTAATTCTGTGAGTAAAATCCCTGTGCGTACTTCAAGGCAAACAAAACAGTTTCAAGGAAAACGAAGGAAAAGAGGCTGGTTGTATTTAAAAGACTATTTTATAGTAAGGATCTTATTACAAATTATTATGACTGTATCAATTACACACTTCTTAGTAAAGAGAAAGGTTGATTAACGCTGATATCCTATGCCTTTCAATTTGATACTGTTTTGATCATTAGTGTTACAGGCTACCTGTAAACAGGGGCAGCAACATGCCTCCAGAGAGCACAGAAAAATACTTCTTGGCTTATGTCACGTGTGTGATACCTCTTGGGGAATGTTGTTTTTATGCTTACCACAACCAAGGTACTGGTTGATGAAGGGACAATTTAGAGCAATAAATGCCAAGATCAAATTCAGTATTCAGAACTTTAGGTAAAATGATAAAGCAATCAAGAATTCAATTTATAAAGCATGGTTAATAATTCTATCTTAAATGGAGTTGCTTTGAAAGCCATACTGGAAAAGTAAGTTAACAGCTGAAAAACCTAGAAATTAACACAGAATGCTTTCCTCCCTTCAAGAAATTCTCAATTACTTCAGTGGAACAGGATTAGGCCACTGGCTCTGTAAATGTAGCCATGCAAATGTATTGTCTCTTTGTACTAATATAGATGTCTGGCAATTTCTTTTTGCTGTTACCATGGTTCTAATATTCTGACGTTTCAGCAGAAAAATAACATTTAAGTGTATGACTGAACACTGAAACATTTTTTAGATATCTAAGGGTTACAATTAACAGCGAGGTCAAAATTTCTCCTTAAAAAACATTAAACTATGATCTGAAATCTGCAATTCTCATATATGAAAATTCAGAATGTGTATTAACAAATAAATATCAAGAAAGCTACCGATTTTGCTTTCTCAGCTTCTAGCCCTAAGTTTTTTTTCCTATTCATCCATTGGCTAGTAAAAATGAGAAACAGGTGGAATCTCCCAACTTACTTGCATCCTTACATCAAAATTCTACAGATGAGTAAGAAAAAGCCCCATTTCTCCTACAGCAAATACTTTTAAGCTCCAGTTTACAGCAGAAATATTTTCCCATAAGGAGCTGGGCCACTGAACAGCTCTTGGGAATGCAAGCTGTCTAGAACTCAAGTCATCTGAATCATAAGGCCACAGATTACAAGTTGGAAGGAACTCTTAAGGATGGAGTCCAAATCCCTACTCCTTGCAGGACTACACAAGAGTAAATCATAAGCCTAAGAGTGTCAGCCTAAGAGTGCTCATATGTTCCTTGAGCTCCATACAGGGAGTCATGAAGCTCCATACAAATAAAAGACACCGTTAGACAGGAGAATTTTGGAAGTCAGGATACTTTATCCAATTTGCATACAATCTGGAAGGAAATGCTTAGCATTGTGGGACCCTAGAACGCTGCTTAAGGAATTTTACGGAGTTTAAACTCAGCTTCCCTGGATTCCTGGGTTTTTTTGTGGGTTTGAGACCCCCTGGTTCTTCCTTCATTTCCCCATATTAATGTTTCCATGTATTCTTACTCAAGTCTATAGTAGCATTACAAACATATGGAACAAATCAGTGGAGTTCTTATGTCCTTTCATATTTTAGTACCTGTTTTCCCTGCATGTTCAGCATTTCACTTTTATCAGATTTTAAAAAAATATATAAAATTGAGGAAAGGTAGAAGATGGAGGCAGAAAATAAAATCTGCTATGAGGAAGGAGCACTCCACAACTGATTTAAACACACCAGGACTCATGGTGCAAATCCAGCATCATCAATAGCAGAAGCAAAGCTTTTGCATGACATTGCATGACACTGCAATTTACGACACTGCAAATCCAAATTTTGCACCAAGCCTATATCAACCTTTCAATGAAATGCTGCAAAATCAGAAGCATTTCTACACTAAGAAATTAGTGGCATGGTGGCTGTGGGAACCTGCAAACCCTGACTGTTGAGTTGTGGTTAGCAACTTAGTGTTGACAAATATTATGTATTATAAAAAGGTGTAGATTTTTTCATATATATATATATAAATATATATATATGTATGTATATTACTATTACTGTAAAGGTGTAGTTGTTACTCTTGTGAAGTGTACAAAAAGCAAGCAAATTAGCTAGCAAGATATCCCATTCACACTTCTCTTAACTTCCAAGTACATAAACACAAGTGAGAGTTTTGAGTAGTTACAAGATGTGGTTCACTAACTTCTATTAAATTATGAAATCTATGTAGAGCTCATATTTTTAGGAATCCTTTTGCAATATTGCAATGCAAAGACAGTTTTCTAGTTTTCACAATATTTATAAAGATAGCTACTTCATTAACTGTAATTCTCAAAAAGCTCTATGTTTTCTTTCCTAGTTCCTGAAGTGATTCACTCAGCATCTGGAAACAAAGATACATGTATTGCTCAGTGGTTTCTGATGTATATTTGGTAAATTAAAAACACCTTTGAAACCAAAAAGGAAGATGCTTTCACTAAGAGTAGGAATACTTATGATTCTGAATACAGAAGACCAATTATAGGAGTCAATCTGAATACAATTCCTGGAAGCCTCAGAAGCATACTCTGATATGTGCTATTGGCAGTACTGATTTGAATCTGATTGTTCTGCTCTTTGAATAAGCTGCATTTATGACTGCTAAAAAAACCTGAATTTCAAGTTAACCACATTTTACTGAATTTGGCAAGAAGCATGGACGTAGGAAAAGGATGTTCCATATCAGTTTTTCAAACAGACCACATCCATCACAGCTTTTGTAAAATAAAAATTTATTAGCTATATCAAATAACATATAAAATGACAAATAAAAAGTGCAGGGTGCATGAGTCATTAACATATGTGCAGTCTTGTCATATGCCCTTATTTTCCTCGGAGTTGGCTGGAATTAACACTGTGGCAATCTGTGCTGGCTCTTGGGCAGGCAGGAGGTAAAAGAAGAAGGTATATGGGATGAGACCTGCTTTGCAGAGCTGTCTACGGAACACGGTGACTGCTGCAGTGAAATGACTGGGTGTTTTATCCCATACTGCTTTTCAGGGCCTGCATGTGCTGTATCAGGATGCTCAGTCTTCAAGGTAAACTATTCAAGTGTACCTTTTCTGCAGCGTGTTGTGTCACAAAGGCCAAACAGACCTATGGAAAATATCTACCCTTCTCTTTATTTCCTTTCTTCTAAACATCATCTGCTTCTTCTCAGGCAAGGTCACTGATAAGCAACAACAAAACAAAAAATGCATTGTTAGATTGGACAGGTCATGGATAAAAATCTCCATCTTTTTCCCACTTTTTTTTTTTTGTCCTCATAAGAAATGAAACGGATCAGCCTCATAGTGGGCAGTTCAGAAAGTCTGTCATTGATGGCTACTTTGAATTTAGCACCTTCTCAAGACCTTGCATACAGAGGGTGGACTACCACAGATACCAGTTGCAGAAACATAGCAGTAAGTGGCTGAACAGACAGCAATCTGTTCATAAAGGGCAGAGACCCCTGAGAAAGTTCTTCAGAGCAGCTGGAGTTCACCCAGACACCTTACCAGCCTTTCTGCTATGAGCACTTCTCCAGAGCTGATAAAGGTGAGGCACTAGCACACTGTAAAAGGAGAAGTAAAAGAGGCCTTCCTCACTCTCAACATTTAAAGAATACTTGCTGAAAAATGCTGACAGCGTCCTGAAGATAAAAGCGGATGTTCATGCAAAGATCAACCTGAAAATCCATGAATGGAAATAGATAGCTGCTATTGTTTAATTCAGAGAGCAGCTTCTCTGAGCCAACATCAAAATGGCTCTGTTTCCTGGAATAAAAACAAAACAAAAAAAAAAAAGTTGAAATTGGCTTACTCTCAGAAAGCAAGGGGTTGCATGTATGAAGGTTCCACTACATGTATACATTTTATTCACAGAAAACACAGTTTTAGCAAACAATTACAAGTCTTGTTTCCCATCTGTTTTAATGGCATATTAAGGTGTCAATTTCATTGCCATTGTTTTTGCCCCTGCATGCAAAGAAATGGTATTTAGTCACAGAAATTCTACATGCCCACATATATTTATCTATATTTAGCACACATTTATGAATATTAGGTATGGTGTATTTTATCTTTTGGCTTTGTTTCTACTTATAATTGACAGTGCATACAGGAGTGCTAAAATAAACTGGCTATTTGAAAGGCATTTTCTTTGTTTCCTGTCCCTTTGTAATCAGACACTACTCTTAAGAGAGCGATGAAAGAACTGAAGAGAAAGAACAAGTTCATAGAAAAAAACAGAAACAACAAGGAAAAAAACAGAACAAACTAGCACAAGTAGCATATAAAAATAAACTTACCTGAGCTTTTTTGCCTTTCCAGCTGGTCCTTGGGTTCATGAAGTACTCCTGACTTCCCTCCATGTATATCTCTTGACTCCTCTGTGTAATCCTTCTTAGCAAGCTTGTTGTCCATATCCACCTTTCAGGTTATTTTTCTTCTCTTTTTTGAGGTCATACGTCCAATGGTCACAGAATTCTAATTTTTCTTAGCATCCAGACTCTCTGTGTTGGCTAACAGAACTTCAGTTTTTCCACCAGCAGTTTCTTTTTAATTGAATGTTTGATTCTTTTCCCCTGGTGTGACATTGTTACTCATTCCTCTCATTACAACCTCTCCATCTTACACATGCAATGTCCAAAAACCACCTTGGTTCTTGTGAGAATGCTGCAGCCTGGCCTGTGCCCACTATCTCTGAGGACTGAAGTATGCTATTTCCTTGGAATATGGAGGTCCAATAACTCCACACATAGTAAAGCCCTTAGCTCAAGTAGATCCAAACATTCTGAGTATTTTAAAATGTTGAGAAAAACATTTATTCATCACTGGAAGTGATAGGATCTGGAGTTTGATGAAAACTGGAGATTGAGATTGGGTGCAGGATGATCACAGCCAAAGGATCAGCAGATTGCGAAATTCTTGAAGAGCAGTAAATCTGTTTCTCTTAGTAAATATATTACATATCAACTGTACAGGCATCTTACCACTGCTGGAACAGACATCTTTTTCTATGTGTGAGAGTATTTTAACTTGACCTGTGTAAACTCTGGGTGTTTCCTAGCAAGACCCGGAAAGGACTTTGTGCTTGCACGTGCTGAAAAAACACAAGCATTACTTTTTAGTGTCAACTCCCAGCCCAAGGAATCTGTTTTTCTGGATTTTTAATTCAAACTATGCAGCATAACTAAGACACTGCAGAAACATAATTCTGAATTCATAACAATTTGTGTTAGACATACCAAGAGTATTATAAAGATACAAAGAAAGTATCTGTAGTCAACCTCATCATTTTCTCTGACATAAGAGTAAGAGTTCTTCCTAAATATGCACAATCTTCTCTCCCCCCTTCACTCTCTGATTCAGTCTTAAAGATGCAGAACTGAATATTCAGCAAAAACAGAACAGATGATTTGGGATACAAGCATTATAAAGTCACCCCAGGACATCTCCAAAAAAATCCTGAGTATTTCTTCATATGATATGACAGCCACGATGTATGCAAACAACTAATATATGTTTATAACTATGTTATAAACATAGTTTCGTATTCAAACATGGCCTTTTCCTCTTTGGACAACAGAAGAATTACTAGTATCTCTGAAAATATTACTAAAACAAATCACTAGTGTTGAAAACTAATACACTGAATTCAACAGTCCTGGCGTAGGAGATGTGAAATAAAAGGATGAGCCACTGATTTATAGTATCACAAGAGGCCTGGGAAACCCCTTTCAATAGTATTCCTTATGTGAGAGAATGCCCTGCTGCAGCACTGAAGAAATGCCAGAACATCTACTCCCTACAGTTTATCCTCAAAACAAACCCTGGAGATCTTTGGAGATCTCCTCTTTCTGCATTTTGACTATTTCATTTGAACTGAGGAACTGTTCAGAAAGTGACAAAGATGGACTAGGTTAAATGCTGTAACATGGTACTTATTCACACTACATTAGGCAGAGGAACACTAAAATTAGGCATAAAAATTTTATTCCCTTGGTAATATCCTCCAGTATTGGCTAGAGACAGGAGGAAAAAAGGGGATTTCCCTTGGAAAAATAAAGCAAGCTGTTGATATGAAATATAAATATTGCAGTATTACATCTGCAATAGTATCACTATTTCTATTTGGGGGGACAGGACATGAGGGAGATGACATCACCAGAAAGCCAGGAAAAAATGAGCCAGTCAGTGAACAGTTTAAAGTCTTTTTTGAATGGTAACTATACTCTCCATTATGTTCTGCCTATAAACAATATTATTAATAAAATAAGTCTTGAGAGAGTGAGGAGATGTTCCCTTTTGATTTTACTGAAGCCACATGAGAAATGTTGGGCCTGCCATTCTATAAAATGATATTACAAACCTGTTCCAAAGCTCACTGCTCTCTTTTCTTTGGGGTCAGAAGCAGGATCATGCAAAGCAGAAACAAAACAGCAGTCTTTTTAAAACCCCTTATAAAAATATTTTTTCTCAAATTGCTGCTTTGCCCTAATTCTCTTCACTACTGCACCAAGCAAGACACAGCACTTGCCAGAGTCAGACTGAACCAGCTGAAGGCATACCAAGTGAGCATATATTTGTTGTATACCATGCCCTTTTTAACCAACTTCCTGATAAAAAAATGCCACGAAGACATAAGGTATGAGAAATGCAGACCTTTAATACTTCATAGAATAACAGACCCCAGTGCTGGTTTGGTTGGAAATCTGTGACCTTACAGACGTTTATGTGTTTGCCTGGTGCAGAACTATAATCAACTTGGTTATGATAGACCTTCAAGAAACATAAAATTTATCTTGAAGGAAACTGTTTTCTGAAACCAACTGCCCAGATGCATTAGGCAGGTGGGAGTCTCAGCAAACCAAAGGGTCTACTGGCAGACACAACATTGATTTCCTATTGTTTACAACCTACCAGACAGTTCTATACTGACCTGATTTGATGGTTCTCTCTGGGGCACCCTGCAGCCCTGGTTATTTCCACAACCAAGCTGGCCAGCTTCCTTACTTGGCGACTGTGTTCCACATCTGCAGCTTCAGCGCAAACATGCTGAACTAGTATATACACACTGAAAATCTGATCCGAGATCAGATTTTAAATCTGATCTAATAATAATGCTTACTGTTTTCATGACTAGAAGTATGATCCCTTTAAGGGATCAAAAATTCTACTGTGATTTTTGTCTGTTTCCACATTCAACTCCCCCTCCCCACACAAGATGTTTCCCCTTCATTTCAGTTTTCTGAAATTTTGCTGCTTTTTCCTCTATGGCTAAAATAGGCAGAGCGATTCTAATCAAAGCAAAATACTGTGAAGGATTCTAAAGAGATAATCTTTGTCAACAAGCTACAAAAGCTTTGATTTTTTTCTCCTTGTGACTTTTTAATCTAGGATATGTGGAGAAGACAATGCTATTTGGTCTGCACCCATTTTTACTCCATAGAAATCTGGATGCACTTCTGTTTAAAATACCATTGATAATCTTATTAGCATTTCTCATTATTCCTATTACAAGAAAGAAAAGGTCAGTAAGTAATCCACAGCCATAAAGTTTTCTGGTACTATGCTATCAGGAACTTCAAATCTTTACTAAAAGTTGATCAACATGATGCAAACATTTATCAAGCTCAGACAAAGTGATATTAAACTCAGTATTTCCATGAGGATATTCAGTGCTGTATACCTATGTAATATCAAAGTACTTTTCCACCAATGACTCTCTCAAAAAAACAATGACTGTTCTCAAAGTTGATCAAGAAATTATTCTAACACAGACAACTTTGTTTTATAAATGTGCTTGTGCAATGCACTTAGAAACACCCATGCTCATTTCCCATGGAAATGCTAATGCATGGGAATTATATTTTCATTCTTTTAGAGTCCATATAAAAGCCTGACCAGCACAGAACAGTTTTCAAAACAGTTTCTTTTCTGCCATTCATATAGCAAAGTTTCTATGCCTTTCTAATAGTCTGCCGCATATGTGTAGCATGTATGTGTATATAATCAAAATATTCCTTTGCATATCTTACTCATCTCCTCAACACAAAAAATAAATAAAATAGAAGAGAACATGAAAAACAGAAAACCTCAAAAATAGTCCTTAACAAATCTGGAGAAATCGTATATCTCTGATTATACTGAAGTAGCTCCTCTTCTTTCTTAATTGTCTTTGTCTCCAAACACACAGTTGCTCAATTTTATAATATGTAACATCCAAGACTGTAGAGTAGAACAACAAAGTCATACTATGAACCAAGAACTACTACAATAAAACTGATTCCCTTTTTGAAAATGTGGGCATATAAGTGGGAATTGTAACCTAAAACAAAGAAACCACTGCAAATGTTTAGCATTTAACTATTGCCCTTGTTGGTGAAAATGGGGAGGAAGGGGAGGGGGGGGGTAACAGGGAGGAAGAACATTCACTCTCCAGAAAGTTCAAGCTGTAAAATACATACAAAATTGAATCTACTATTAAGATCAGTAAATTCTACATTTACTTATTGTAATCATTTACTCTCCTCTTTGTTTCACTTGATAAATCAATGTAGTTTTTAAGAAAATATAGTTACTTAGAAAGATCCTAGGTTTTTACATAGTCTTGCATCACTCTGTATTTCTAATGTTCAAAGTGTTCTGTTGCCATCTTAATTGTTTTTAAATGTGTCATATTGCAAACAAGTATAAATATATAGTCGTCAGACGACACTACAGCAACCAAGTTTAATCTTATCATTCCAAACTTAATCAACCTTAATAAATCATATGGGGTACCTGCAAATTGCCCACCAAGGGTTAACAGTTTGTTCCAATATTTGGGGGGCTTTTTTGTTTGCAGAGTGACATGACAAAGACTTTTGTATGTTTGGAAATTTTTGAAAATAAACTATCACATGGAACTGAAATGGCAATTAAAAAAAAAAAAAAACAAAAAGAAAAGGGAGAGAAAGGTAAAAACTAAACATCATTTGGAACTGTAGCTGTTATTCTCACCAGCAATATACTTAAAGGTAACAAAACCCCCACACCACTCAAATTACAGCAAATAATCTATTAAACTGTTCTACAATAGTCACAAGAACTATGTAAAGACAATTACCAGATAATAATTTCTACTTAACCACAACCTTAAATGCAGTTTCAAAATTAGGTCAGTTAAAATGAAAATCACCATTTTTAAGGAGGTTAGGAATCATTAGAATTGAATAAAAATATTCTTAAAGGACTACATGAAAAAAAAAAGCAAACATAACTAAATGTTCAGGTACCCCATATTTTATACACAGCATCAGAATTATATAAGAAATGCCTATCAATGGATGCTATGTTCGAGAAGTGGGATTCCAGTCTGACTCAGTATTATTATGTGACAAAAAATATCTAATTCACAGAAGGCGGGCAGGGCTGGGGCCGCGCACCCCGGCCGGGCTCCCCGGCGGCGGGGGGCGCCGCGCCGGCGCTGTGTTCCACCCAATGGAGGGGAACGCCGAAACGCCGCAGCCGCCCGGGAGGGGAGACCGCTAAAAATATTCCCCTGCCGCTGTGCTGGCGTAAAATGGTGTCTCCGATATTTTTTTCTTTTTTCTTCTCTCAAAAAAGAAGCCTTTATAACGGCACATATGTAGCAGAGATACATAGAGCTGAGAGAATCACTAGCAATTTGTCAATCTGCAACTTGGGCTTTAGCATTACTGTCGAGTTTGTGTTAAATAAGCATTTTTCCCTTTCAACCAAGAAAATGCATACCACACCAATCAAAACTAATCACAGCAGGGCTTTCATTGAAACAGTAGTTGCTAATTTTACAGGTCTGCCCACATTGTTCTAGAAAATAGGAAGCAGAAATCTGACATTTCCAGCAGTCATTATTAAAACAACAATCACTGAGAGCTCGATCCTGTTCTCACTGGAAGCAATGTCAAACTCCCCGTTGACTTCAGGGAGAGCAGGATCAGGCCCCGAGCTGCTCAGCCCCCTCCAGCTCTATGCACAGGAGTATGTGTTGTGGAGCTGGGGTGGAAGAAGTACAAGCTATTCCTTTGTTAACTGCCCAAAGAGTTGAAGTTTCCATCACTTTGTCAACAACAGCAAAGTGCCCTGCAAACAACAACGGTGATAAAAGGACATATTTACCTTGAAAGAACAGGAAAGGGAAAGCCGCAGAATTGCAAAACAAAGTAGTCCAAAGGAATTATCTATGCATGCAGTCCAAACGTGCACCTTCAAGTAGGCCACAGTCTGTCAAGCAGTCGTCTCAGCACCAGCCACCCTGCCTTCCATCTTACGAGATTCACCCAGAAAACTGACAAACCTGCTCCACGACAACAAAACTCTCCTAATGCTTTTGAACGCCCACCATTTGTTCTCCATTCATCCAATCAACTTTCCACTGCACATCTTCTCCTGCGACTGAGGCTCAGAGGCAGGATCCCTTCTCATCTGTATGCTAATTATTTTGCCACATGGACAAAAGTAATAATGCTTTCAGACAGGAAACCAACGGGCCTGAAGTCGAAGGCAGAAATTAATAAGTTTCCACCACTGAAGGCTGAGAAGGTGGGCATGCGTGCAGCTCTGTGGCTGATGGATCAGCTGTAACCTCCATTTAAGAGCAGCAGAGAGGCGACGGGCTGGAGGAAGCCTAGGCAGCGTAGCATGCATCAAGCCCTAGTTCCCCTAGAGACCATATTACTGCAGCAGAACAGCATCCGTAGCAGATTGCTGACTTACCCCGCCTGAGCCCGCATCCTTTAAGCAGAGCGGCGCTCCTCCATCCCGCCGGCCCCGCGGCGCGGTGCAGTGCCCGGCGCGGCCGCGCAGGCCCGGCCCCCGCGGCGCGGC